>NW_028134709.1:0-87000 GCF_964662115.1 Mustela nivalis | reverse complement strand
GAGCATGCTCAACCATATATAGCTGTTTGAGTGAACGTAGGAATACAAGCATCCCTTTTAAATTGTCCAAGGCTCCTTGGAATCATTTTGAATTTTCCCTCACCCCTCATTGGAACTCTTTGGATGCAAAGACCAATCCATTAGGATACATCACCTTGGACAAAGGAGAAGCCATCATCCAAGTCTCTATCTGACCCAAACATCCACCTCACTGCTAGATGAAGGAATACTTTCTATATTCAAAACGCACACCAGTCAATCTCATCTTCCCTTTCGAATCCAAGGGATTACCTAGGATAGAGATGGTCCAAATACCTTTGTAATCCATAAATAAACAGAGAAAATGATATCCCTGCCAGGTGTTCCCTGCAGAGAAACTCGGGAACTCTGGCACCCACACTAGATTGCTTACAGCTGGTCCAGTGTGCCAATTGTGAACTCCACCAGAGACAAGAGAAAAGCCCAGGAGGTTTGGGGTGAAAGAAAAGTTTTACCTCATGTCCTGGAATGGATGTGACATTGTGCCCCACCAGCCTGCTGTTTTCTCTGAATGCTTACGTCCTGGGACAAGCTGCATGACTGACTCAGATGCTGATTTTCAAAGTTCAGGTCTTGTGGAGCCAGAGTGAAGAAGGGTTGTCAGGTGTAGATAAGCAGGAGTCTTCCACCTAGTCTTCACACCTGCTCCAATTCCTGGGAGAAGGAGAGACATATGCTTATTTCTTTTTTTTTTTAAGATTTTATTTATTTATTTGACAGAGAGAAATCACAAGTAGATGGAGAGGCAGGCAGAGAGAGAGAGAGAGGGAAGCAGGCTCTCTGCTGAGCACAGAGCCCGATGCGGGACTCGATCCCAGGACTCTGAGATCATGACCTGAGCCGAAGGCAGCGGCTTAACCCACTGAACCACCCAGGCGCCCCCATATGCTTATTTCTTAAGTGGTCATCCAATTCCTTCTCAAGCCGACCAATGCCCTTGTCCTTTTTGGAGAAACAAACATACTCTTCCAAACAAACACTCAACTCCTCAGTTCCAAATGCACCATGAGTCAGGTTTGGTTTCCCCCGTCTCCAGAGCCCAGCTGGGAGGACCCTCCTGAGCCATCCTGACAGCAGACTACCAGCAAACCTGGGGAAACAGGGCACAATGCTGAGTGGGGGCCAGGCTCCAGTGTTTCTTATGACCACTCTTAAGCCTGGAGAAACAGAGACTATACAGCTCACCACTCCGTCCTGCAGAAACAATCTGTAGTTCCTCAGGATTCAGGGTCTCTCACCCAGCACTTCCCCACTGCCCTCAGAGCCAGCAGGCAGCACCGACTCTTCTTCAGGTGGGTTTCCCATGGCAGCTCGCCAATGCCTCCAGTGGTCGCAAGCAGCATTGCCACCCCTACCGTGCTCTCTAGCACCACAGCTCACTCACCACCTCCAGTGGCATGAACTGGCACTCTTGGGCTTTCCACAGACTCCTAAAGCAGCCCCCAAACCATCCACAGGTGTAAAACCACACTGGCACTGTCCCTCCAGATTGGGGTCCTCTGGGCCACACCCCAGGTGTCTGCCTGCCACCCAGGAGGAAACTGTACCATTCGAAGCTGAGCAAAACCCTCAGAATGAAACAAACCCACATGACTCCATGAGGACACCCCCAACTTCGATGGTCCCCGCAGTCACAAACTCATTCTGATGTGCTTCCTGACCCCCATGTTTGACTCAGCCCCTGGGGATCCAGCCTCAGCACCAGGAGGTAGGGCCATAATACCCATAAGCCCTAACCCAAACCCTAGGTTGTGTTTTCAGGCTTCCATGCCCAGAGTCATGGCCAAAAATCCCTCCAGATTGGGAACCCCTGAGCCACAACCAAGGACTCCGCCTACCATCCATGTTCTCCTGGGTGCCCTTCGGAGCTACCCAGAACCCTCAGACCAGGAGAAGCCCACATGCATTCCAGAGGCCGCCATCACCTCTGATGGCCCACATCGCAACAAAACCCAGAGATTTACATACCACTTGACCCCCATCCTTGACTCAGCCCATGGAAGATCCCGCCTCAGCACTGACAGTTTGGGCCTGCCATGGCCCTAGGCCATAACCCTAATCGTACGTTGGCTTTTCAGGCTTCTGTCCCCAGAGACCTGTCCCCCAAGCCCTCCAGATTGGGGACCCCAGGGCCACACCCCATGAGTTCGCCTGCCACTCAGGAGGAAACCACACCCACGCAGAACCCTCAGAACAGAACAAACCCGCATGCTTCCCTAAGACCACCCCCACCTCCAGCGGCCCACCCGGGCACAAAACCAAGCCCCTGATGCACTACTGGACCCCTGTCCTCAACTCAGCCCCCTGGGGAACTGCTTCAGTATGAGCATATTGGACCTGTCATACTCCTAGGCCCTAATAGTAACCCTAGGGTAGTTTCTCAGGATTCTGTCCCCATAGAACTAGCTACCAATACCTCCAGATTATGGACCCCTGAGCCACAGCCCAGGACTCCGCCTGCCACCCAGGAGGAAACCGTGCTGCTTGGAGCTGTGCAAAACCCTCAGAGTGGGAGAAACCTGCATACCCTCCTTGAGACCCACCCCCACTTTTGGCTCCCCACCAGACCACAAACATGCAGACTGGTGCTCAGCTGGATCCTCCTCCCTCAACTCTGCCTGCGGGGCCCTCTCCCTTCGTGGGGGCCTTCAGGGGAGCCACATGGGCCCTACCCATGTTCCCGGATGGCCACGTCAACACTGAGTGAGAAAGAGCTCTAGATTGCATATGCCAGCATGGCCTGAATCACTGCCAAATGCTGGCCAATTCTCACAGCTTTCTGCCCAAATCTATATCAATTTGGGCAGAAAAAAAAAGTCAGATTTAGCCAGAAAAACCCAGTGAACTTGTATTTATCAGCATGGGCTGTCACGTCCACTGCCTGAGCCTGGCCTGGGGCCCCAATATTTGCAATCCTAGCCCTGCAAAAAAGCCCTCTGTGAGGTAGGTGCACGTGATGCCAACCACTCCCGCTCCCTTTGAGGTGCGGGCCCTGGCACTGGCAGATCACATCTGCGATGCCCCTAGGCCCTTGCCTTAAACCTAGGTTGGGTTTTCAGGTTTCCTTTTCCAGTGGCCAGTAGCCTGAGTCCTCCACACCAGGGACCTCAGAGCCACACTGCAGGAGTACACCTGCCCCCAGGAGGAAACCGGGTCGTTTGGAGCTGTGGGAGTGGGAGAAGGGGAGAAACCTGCATGCCCTCCCCAGTCCACCCCCACCCTTGACTCACCACTGGGCTGCAAAAACAGGCTGAGTAGCTTTTCAGGCTTCTGTCCCCAGAGACCTGGCCCATGAGCCCTCCAGATTGCAGACCCCTGAGCCACACCCCAAGACTCTGCCTGCCACCCAGGAGGAAACTGTACCTTTTGGAGCCTCCCAAAACCCTCAGAGCAGGAGAAACCTTTATGTCCCCCCAAGGCCACCACAACCTTCGGCGCCCAGCTGAGCCACAAACATGGAGCCTGATGCTCAGCCAGAACCCCTGCCTCAACTCTGTCCACAGAAAATCCTCTATGTGGGGGCCCTCTAGGGAGTCTCATGGTCCTGGCCCATGTTTCCAAGATGTCCACTATAAGCACCTAGTGAGAAATTGCTCTAGACTGCGGGTGCCAGTGTGGCCTGAATTGCCACACAACAACAACCATTCCTCATGATCTCTCTGCCAAATTGATATCGACTTGAACAGAAAGCTTGTGAGAATTGGCTGGAAAACCCCCAGCAAACTTGCTGCCAGTGACTCAGAGCCAGAGGGCAACCGCCTGGGCCTGGCATGGGGTCTGCAGTAGTGCAACCCGAACCCCGCAAGAAAGCCAACCACGAGGCAGGTGCAAATATGCCCAACCATTCCGGCTACTCAGTCCCCTGGTGTGCTCACCCTGGTGCTGGCAGATCAGGCCTGCCATGCCCCCAGACCCTCAACCTAATGCTCAGTTGGGTTTTCAGGCTTCCATCCCCAGGGGCCTGTCCCCTGAGCCTTCCAGATTAGGGATACCAAAAACACACCCCAAGAGACAGCCTGCCACCCAGAAGGACAGCCGTGCCTTTTGGAGCTGTGCAGAACACTCAGACAGGGAGAAACCTGCATTCCAACCTGAGGAAACACCCACCTGTGGCAGCCCCCTGGCCACAAAACCCGGCGCCTGATGTACCGCCTAACCACCATCCTCAATTCACCCTCTAGAGAGTCTCACCATAGCTTGTTTTTTCAGGCTTCTGTTCCCAGAGACCTGGGCCCCCATGACCTCCAGATTCCGGACCCCTGAACCACACCCCAGGACTCCACTGCCACCCAGGATGAAACTGCTGTTCAGAGCCGCCCAAAACCCTCAGAGTGAGAGAAAACCTGCATGCCCTTCTAAGGCCACGCACATCCATCGCCCCACCAGGCCACAAACAAAAAGGGTGATGCTCAGCCTTACCCCTCCCTCAACTCTGCTCCTGGGATGCTCCCCTGGTGGGGCTACTCGGTGGAGCCACGTTGGACCAGCCCGTGCTCCCACATGGCCGTGAAATGCACCTAATGAGAAAGTGCTCTAGACCAAGCCACAAGTGCAGCCCATAAAGCCGCCCATGCTGGCCAATTCTCATAAGCTTTATGCCCAAATCAATATTAATTTGGGCAGAAAAATTGTCATAATTGTCAGGAAAATGCCAAGAGACCTTGTTTGGGCAACGAGGCTGTGGCCGAGGCCTGGGCCAGAGTCCCGATTGGTTGCAGACCAAACCCTGAGAGAAAGCTCTCTGCGAGGCAGGTGCATGTGGGTCAACCTCTCCTGCTACTCAGCCCCCTGGGATGCCCCCGGTGGCACTGGCAGATCAGATCTGTCATGCCCCTAGGCCCTGGACCCATAGATTAGTTTGGTTTTCAGACTTTCATCCCCAGGAGCCTGTCCTCTGAGCCCTCAAGATTGGGGACCCCAGAGCCACATCCCAGGAGTACACCTGCCATCCAGGAGGAAACCATGCCATTCATAGCTGTGCAAAACCCTCAGAGCAGCAGATACCTGCATATCCCCCTGAAACCACCCTCACCATCAGCATCCCAATGGGCAACAAACACAGAGGGTGACACTCAGCCAGACACCCTCCCTCAGCTCTACCCCTGGAAAGTTCTGGTGCACGGGGGCCCTCAGGGGAGCCGGGTGGGCCTGGCCCATGTTCCTGGATGGCCGAGACACCCACCTAGCTAGAAAGAGCTGTAGAGCGGGTGCCACCATGGCCCAACTCGCTGCCCAACCACAATATCAATTTGGGCAGAAAGCTTATAAGAATTGGACCAAAAAAACCCAGGAGCTCGCTTCTGGTGTCATGGGCCCACAGCGCTGCGCCTGGGCCTGGTCCAGGTTCCTGAATGTCGCAGCCTGAACCCTAAGAGATAGCCCCCTTTGAGCCAGGCATATGGGTGGCCAATCCCTCCTGCTAGTCACTTCCCTGGGGCGCCTACCCTGGCACTGGCAGTTCAGGCCTGCCAGGCCCCTAAGCCCTCGTACTAACCCTTAGTTTGCTTTTGACACTTCCATCTCCAGGGGCCTGTCCCCCAAGCCCTCAAGATGGGGGATATCTGAGCCACACTGCAGAAGTCTACCTGCCACCCAGGAAGAAACCATGCTATTCAGAGTTGCTCAGAACCCTCAGACTGGGGGTAAAACCACATGCTTCCCTGAGTCCACCCCTACATCTGGGGACCCCTCAGTCACAAAACACAGAGCTTGACATACCGCTGGTCACCCATCCTTGACTCAGCCAATTGGGGATCCTGCCTCAGTGCCAAAAGATCGGGCCTGTCATGCTCCGAGGCCCTAACCCTAACCCTAGTTTGGCTTTTTAGGCTTCCATACCCAGAGACCTGGCCCCCAAGCCCCCCAGATTGGGAAGTCCTGAGCCACAACCCAGGGCTCCTCCTGCCACCGAGGAGGAAACTGTGCTATTCAGAGCTGCACAAAACCCACAGAGCAGAAGAAACCTGCATGACTCCCTGAGGCAACCCCAACATTCATTGCCCCACGGGGCCACAAACATGGAGGCTGATGTTCAGCAAGACACCCTGATTCAGCCCAGCCCCCAGAAAGCTCCACTTGATGGGGGCCCTTGGGGAAGCCACGTGAGCCCAGCCAGTGTTCCCGGATGGCCAGGACACACACCTAGGGAGAAACTGCTCTAGACCATGGGCACCAGCACAGCCCAAATCGCCACCCAACACTGGCCAACTCTCATAAGCTTTCTACTCAGATCAATATTGATTTAGGAAGAAAACCCATGAGAATTGTTCAGAAAACCCCCAGTGAACTATCTGGCAGCGCTGCAGGCCACTGCCTGTGCCTGCCCTTGAATCCCGAGTGGTCCTGTCACAAACCCTGTGATATAGCCCTCTATGAGCCAGGGCCATGCACAGCCTACTACTCCTGTTATTCAGTCCTGTGGGGTGCCTGCCCCAGGGCTGTTGGATTGGGCTTGTCAGGGCCCCAGGCCCTCACCTTAAGCCTCCTTTGGATTTTTAGGCTTCGGACCCTGGGATCTCTCCCCTGAGCACTCCAGATTGGGGGCCCCTGAGCCACACTGTAGGAGTCCATCTGCCACCCTGAAGGATACCGTGGCCTTCAGAGCTGTGCAGAACCCTCAGACTGGGAGAATGTTGCATGCACCCCTGAGTCCACCCTTAGCTTTGGTGGCCCGCCCCATCCATAAAACCTGGAGTCTGACACGCCGCTTTACCCTCATCCTCAACACACACCCCCCTCTGGGGATCCCGCCTCAGAGTTGGTTGATCAGGCCTGTCATTCTCCTAGGCCCTAACGGTAACCATAAGGTGAGCTCTCAGGCTCCTGTCCCCATAGAACTGACCCCTAATCCCTCCAGATTAAGGACACCTGAGCCACAACCCAGGCCTCCGCCTGCCACCAGGAGGAAACCATGCAATTACAACCTGACCAAAAGCCTCAGAGCAGGAGAAACCTGCATGCCCCACCCACGAGGCCATCCCCCACTTTCAGCACTCGAGTGGGTCACAAACACGGTGGCTGACCCTCAGCTGTACCCCTTCCCTCAAGGTAGACTCTGACTTCCCGCCTGACCCTTTTCTTTGTCTCAGCCCCCCAGTGAACCCGCCTCAGTGCCAGAAGATTGGGCCTGCCATTCCTCCTGGCCCCAACCCTAAACCTAGTTTGCGTTTTCATGCTTCCAACCAAAAACTCCTGGCCCCGACACCCCACAGATTAAGGACACCCGAGTGAAACATCAGGACTGCACCCACCACATGGAAGGAAGCCATGCCATTGTAGCTTCGCAGTACCCTCAGACAAGGAGAATCCTGCATGTCACCCAGAGGCTACCCCCAGCTTCTACAGTCCCTGGACACAAACCCAGGCTCTGTCATGCTTCCTGATGCCCGCCCACAAGTCAGCCCAGCTGACTTGAGAGCCTACCTCCTCATCAGAACATCAGGCCTGCCATGCCCCAGGGCCCTAAACCGAACCCTAGGTGTGGTTTATAGGTTTCCATGCCCAGAGGCCTGGCCCCTCGGCCCACCAGATTGGGGACATTTGAGACTCAACCCCAGGACTCCACCAGCTGCCCAGAGAAAAACGTGTCCCTTTGGAGTTGTCCAGAACCCTCAGAGCAGGAGACACCTGCATGTCGCCCGAGGCACCCTCAGCTTCTGCGGCACCCCTGGACACAAACCCAGAGTCTAACATGTCACCTGATGCCCACCTTCAACTCAGCCCACCATGGAGCCTGCCTCAACACTGGCAGATCAGATTTGCCATACCCCTAGGCCCTAAACCTAACTCTAAGTTGCATTTTCAGGCTTCCTTCCCCAGGGGTCTGTCCCCCAAGACGTCTAGATTGGGAGCCCTGGAGCTACACTGTAGGAGTCTGCTTGCCACCCAGCAGGAAACCAGTCTCTTTGGAACTGTGCAGAACCCTCAGAGCTGGAGAAACCTGCATGCCCACATGAGAACTCCCCCACATTGTGCAGCTCCCTAGTTACAAACCCGGAGCCTGATGTACGGCCTGACCCCCATCATCGATTCAGACCCTCGGGGAAATCACCTCAGCACCAGCAGTTCTGGCCTGCCATGCTAATAGCTTGTCTCTCCTCGGCAAACCCATAAGCTCTAGCCATAGCTAGAATTCCCCTGTCTGGGGCAAAGCTCAGGGATCCCCCATCCTTCTTCTTAATTTACACTCATCCAGGCATTCATGAGAAAGGGGAAGGCTACCTCCTGAAAGCTTAACACCTCCTTACCTCTTCTGCCATATTTGTTTCCACTTACCTTTGTACCTGGGCATACTGGAAGGAACATATCAATGGATCATGGATATGCTCTGACATCTGAATCTTTCTGCAAGCTTTCTGAGGTCTCCTTATGGAAACAGAAACTAGTGTATTGTACCATACCATGTTTGGAAATGATCATTAGTAGAACAGGACAGCGATAACCCCTCCATTTTTACCCCACTCCTCATGAAGTAGAACATGGTCTTCTTCTTTCCTTCCTTGACTTCCATTCCAATTTGTTTCCATGCACTGTTCATTCTTTTGCTTCAGGGGTAGGATTTTGTGATTTCTCACCTGCATAGAACACCCAGACCTCATCGCAACAAGTACTCTCCCTAATAGCCGTCACCCATTTAACCCTTCCTGCCAACACCCCTGCCCTCTAGCAACCCTCAGTTTGTGCTCTAAGGATGACACTGCTCACTCATTGTCCTATCTTTCTCCCCTCACTATGTTCATCTGTTTTCTTTCTGAAATTCCATAGGAGTCAAATCATAGGCCATTGGTCTTTTCTTACTGGTTTTGCTTACTTTAATCCACGCTAGATCCTTCCATATTCTTGCTGATGGCAAGATCTCATTATTTTTGAGGCTGGCTCCTATGCTATTGGATAGTTAGATAGATAGACAGATCAATCTCTCACATCTTCTTTCTCCATTCATCAGAAAATGGACAGAGGGACTCCCTACTTTGTTTTGCTATTGTTGATAATACTGCTATAAACATCATGGTGCTTTTACCCCATTGAATGTGCACTTTTGTGTCCTTTGGATAAATACTTAGGAGTTCAATTTCTGGGTCCTAGTGTTGTTCAGATTTTCGCTTTTGGAGAAAACTCCATCTTCTTTTCCAAAGAGGCTGCAAAAATCTGCATGCCCACTGACAGTGCGGGAGGGTTCTGCTTTAAGCAGAACATTACCTTCCTGCAATTCCCTAGGAGGGGATGGAAAACCTGTGGGATAACCTGACTCACCAAGTTTCAGGCAAGCAGCACCAGATATTCACCCCAGGGTTCCTGATGCCAAGCCCCTTGAAGCCACCAGGATGCCTCTATCTGGGGGAATTCCCAAAGATTCTCATTCTGACTTCACCACCCATGAACTGCAGAGAAAATACAGCTGTCCAGGTATCTATTTAGTAAAACTAGAAGGTCAGGTTTCCCTTTTAAATCATCCAAGCCTCCTTGGAATCATTTTGAATGTGCCCTCTGCCCTCACTGGAACTTTTTAGTTTAAATCACCTTTGACAAAGGAAAAGACATCATCCAAGTCACTATCTGACCTCAAACAGCCACATAACTCTAGATGCCTGCCATTCCCCCACCGCGTAGGCCCAATGGAATAAACAATGTTAGGTGAAGGAACAAATTCTATGTTCAAAACACACACCAAGTGAATCTCATCTGTGATTCATGAACTGGCATGAGTCTCCTAATCCAGCTCACAACGCCTCACAGGTCTCAAGCCACAATGGCACTGTCCCTCCAGACTTGGGGCCCCTGAGACAGACCACAGAACTAGACTTGCCACTCGGGATGAGACTGTGACTTTTGGAGATGTGCAAAACCTTCAAAGCAGTAAAAAACTGCATGCCTCCTGAGGTGACCACCACAATCAGAGCCCGCACAGGCAACAAAACCAGTGCCTGGTGTTCACTCTGACCCCCATACTCCATTCTGCCCTCATCAGTGTGAGCTCTCAGGGACCTCTGAAGGCCCAGCCCATGGTCACGGGTGGCTGCTACGTGAACCTAGCGACAAAGCAATCCAGACGTTAGGACCACACGTGACCAAAATCACTCCACAATGCCGGCCAATTCCCACAAAAATTCTGCCCAAATCAATATCAATTTGGGCAGAAATCTTATGTGAATTGGCCAGAAACCTCCTTTGAACTTGCATCCAGAGGTGGGAGCCCTCAGAGAAGCTGCCTGGATCTGGACCATTTTCCTGAGGGTTTGCAGCCCAAACCATGCCAGTTAGAGCTCTAAACTCCAGAGGCACATGTGCTCGGAGTTGCCCCAGAATGCTGGCAGTCCTGGCCTCTACTCAGTCCCCTGGGAGGCCAGCCTCAGCACTGGCAGAATGGGTGTGCCATGCCCCTAGGACCTAAACCTAGCCCTAGGTTGGGTGTTCAGGCTTACATTCCCAGAGACCTGGTCCCCAAGCCCTCCAGATTGGGAACCCCAGAGCTGCACCCCAGGACTCCACTGCCACAAAGCAGGAAACATTACTGTTTTGAGCTGCAGAAAACCCTCAGATGGGGAGAAACCTTCATACCCTCCTGAGGCCACCCCCACCTTCAGCACCCAAAGGAACCACAAACATGAAGCCTCATTCTCAGCCCGAGACCCTCCCACAACTCTACCTCCGGAAATCTCTTATCAGCTGGGGCCCGCAGGGGAGCCGTGTGGGACCAGTCCAAGTTCCTGGATGGTCATAATGAGCATCTAGGAAGAAAGCACTCTAAACAATGGGTGTGAGTGCATCCCAAATTGCCTCCGAATGCTGGCCAATTCTCATGAGCTTCTCGCTCATGATAATTAGCCAGAAAATCCCCCACTGAAATGGCTTTTGGCAGCACGGACATGCAGGGCGGCCACCTGGGCCTGGCCCATGATCGCAAGTGGTCACGGTCCAAACCCCATGAGAAAGCAGTTTAAAATCCTGGTGCATACATGGCCATACCCTCACTCTACTCATACCCCTGGAGTGCCAGTCCCAGCGATTTCAGATCAGGCCTGCCATGCCCCAAACCCTAAACCTAACACTAGGTTGGGTTTTCAGGCTTCCATCTATAGATTGGGGACTCCAGAGACACACCCCAGGAATCCACCTGCTACCCAGATGGAAACTGTGCCATTAGAGCTGTGCCCAACCCTCAGAGCAGAAGAAATCTACATGCCTCCCTGAGGCCACGCCCACTTTCGGTGGCACCCATGGTCACCAATCCAGAGACTGAGGCCCTGCATGATGCCTTCCCTTAACTCAGCCCACCAGAGAGCCCGCCTCAGCACCAGTAGATCTGGCCTGCCATGCCCTTAGGCCCTAACCCTAACGTAGTTTGGGTTTTCAGAATTCCACCCTAAAGGCCTGGCTCCAAAGCCCCCCAGATTAAGAACCCCGATTAACACCCCAGAATTCAGTCCACAATGTGGTTGCAAACCAGATGATTTGGAGCTGTGCCAAACTCTCAGAGTGGGAGAAACTGCACTCCCTCGTAAAGCCAACACCACCTTCAGTGGTCCCCCGGCCACAAAAACGGACTCTGATGCAATGACTGACAAATCCTCAACTTGGCCCTTAGCAGAGCATGCCTCATAAATGGCAGTTCAGGCCTGCCATGCCCCAAGGCCCTAAGCCTAAACGTAGGTGAGGTGCACAGTTTATCATGCTCAGAGACCTGGCCCACAACCCAGACAGACGGGGGACCCCTGAGACTCACACCAGAATTATGCCTCCCACTGAGGGCACAACTCTGCTGCTTGGAGCTGCACAGAACTCTCAGAATGGGAGATACTTCTATGACCCCATGAGGCCACCCCAGGTTCTGTGGAACCCCTTGACACAAACCTGGAATCTGATGCACCTCCAGACATGTGCCCTCAACTCAGCCCACTAGAGAACCTGCCAAGGTCCTAGGCCCTAACCCTAATCCTAGTTTGGGTTTTCTGGCTTCCATCCCAAAAGACCTGGCCCCCAAACCAGCCTCATTAATGACCCCTGAGTGGTATCCCAGAATTCAGCCTCCTATGTTGTAGGAAGATGTGCCATATGAAGCTTCACAGAACCCTCAGAGAGGGAGAAACCCGCATACCCCACTAAAGTGACCCCCCCACACACACCATCTGCAGCCCCCCTGGCCACAAACCTGGATTCTGAGGCACCGCCTGACATATGCCCTCAACTCAGCCCCAAGGGGATCTTGTCTCAGTGCTGACATATCGGGCCTGCCATGTCCCTAGGTCCTAACCCTATCCTAGGTGGGGTGTACAGGCTTCTGCACCCAGAGGCCTGGTCCTTAAGTCCAGATTAAGGATGCCTGATACTCATGCTGGGACTCTGCCTGCCACGCAGGGTACAGCTGTGCTGTTTGGAGCTGCGCTGAACCCTCAGAGCTGGAGAAACTTCCATGGACCCCTGAAGTCACTCCCAGGTTATGTGAATGCCTGGACACAAACCCAGAGGGTAACGTACTGTGTGACACACAAATTCAACTCAGCGCACCAGGGCACCTGCCTCAGCACTGGCATATCAGGTGTGCCATGCCCCTAGGCCTTAACCTTATCCCTAATTTGGGTTTTCAGGCTTCCATCCCAAGAGGCGTGACCCCAAGCCCCCAAGATTAATAACCCCTGGTGACACCCCAGGACTCTGCCCACCATACAGGAGGAAACCATGCTGTTTGGAGCTGTGCCAAATCCTGAGAGCAGGAGAAACCTGCATGCCCCACCTTCTGCACACCATTGGCAACAAATGCGGGGGCTGACACTCAGCCTGTCACCCAGCAGGAAACCGTGCCAATTGAAGCTGAGTAGAACCCTCAGAGTGGGAGAAACTGCATGTCCCCCTGAGCACACCCTACTCCACTGTGGTCAGCGGTCCCCTGACCACAAACCTGGACCCTGTCATGCCACCGGACCCCTGCCCTCAATTCAGCCCCCTGGGATCCCTCCTAAGTGCCAGCAAATTAGGTCTTCCATGCTCCTGGCCCTAAACTTAACGCTAGGTTGGGTTTTCAGTCTTCCTCCCCAGAGGCTGGGCCCCCTTTTCCTCCATATTTGGACCCCTGATCCCCAAACCAGGACTCCGTCTGCCACCCAAGAGGAAACTGTTCTGTTTGGAGCTGCACAGAACCCTCAGAATGGGAGAAACCTGAACAGCCCATGAAGCAACCTCCACCATCGGCCACCCATCAGGCACAAACCCAGAGTGTAATGCACCACTTGACCATGACCCTCAACTCATTGCCCTAGGCATCCTGCCTCAGCACCAGCAGATCAGGCCAGCCATGCCCCTGTGCTCTATCCCTAGCCCTAGGCTATACTTTCAGTCTTCTGTCCTCTGAGGATCCACACCAAAGCCCCACTGATGGGTTACACCTGAACTATACCAGAATATTTCGTGGCCCCGTGAGACTATCCCACTCTCAGCAACCCCCTATTCACTACCTGGATCCTAACACTCACACTGACCTACGTCCTCAACTCTGCTCCCCAGGTCGCTCCTCTCAGGGTGGCAGATTGAGCCTGACATGTCCTGAGCATTCCATTCCTAGGGGCCTGGCCCCCTGCCCCAGGCACTGGGGTCACCTTAGCCATACAACAAGACTCAGCCTAACACACAGGAGGAAAGTGTGCCATGTAGACCTCTAGAAATATTCAAAGGAGGAGAAAATGCCTGCCCATCTGAGCCCATCCCAGCAAACCACCACTTTCAGTGGCCTCTAGGTTACAAACCCTGTGCCTGACATGAACGGGAACACTCATCTTTAATTTCTTAATTCCACACACACTGCCAGCTCCTTGGCCCTGCAATGCCCCTTGACCCTAACTCTATCCCTATGTTGGGCTCTCAGGTAACTGTCCCTTAAGGGAGGGCTTTAAAGCCCTAGGATTTGGGGATGGCTGAGCAATACCAGTGGACTCAGCCTCCCACCCAGAAGGAAATCTTTCCATAATGGACTCCAATAAGTATATAGGTCAGTAGAAATATGAAGTCCCATCACTTTCCATCCCACGGAACTCCCACTTTCAATGGCTCATGGGTTGAAACCCTGAGCCGCACACTTACCTTAACCCATGCCCTCAACTCAGCCCTCCAGGACACTCACCACACGGTTGGCAGTTCGAACCTTCCATGCTCCTTTGTCCTAACCATAACCCTATTTGGAGTTCTGAGAGCACCATCTGTAGAGGCCTGGCTCCCAAGCACCAGGTATTGGGAACACTTGAACAACACCAGAGGATCAGCCTGCCACACAAAAGGAAATTCCCCTTTTTACTCCAGACTGGATTCAGAGCATGAGAAATCTGAATGCAAACCTGAGACAATGTCAGTGAACCTACCCTTTCATGCACACTCTGAACACAATCTCTGAGCTTCATATACACCCTAAAACTCCATTTTAACTCAGACCTTGTGAAGATCTCCACAGTTCTGGATGATTGTATCTTCCAGGCTTCATGGTCTTAACCCAATGTAAGGTCTAGATATGGGTGAAAATATAAACAGACATTTCTCCAATGACGACACACATGTGACCAACAGATATATGCATAAATGTTCCACATCACATGACTTCTGGGAAACGCAAATCTAAACCACATTAAGGTGTCCTATCACACAAGGAAGAACGTCTAAAATTAACAAGACATGAAACCACAAGTGTTGGTGATGATACAGAAAATGGGGAAGCTTCCTACACTCCTGGTAGGAATGCAATCTGTTACATCCGCTCTGGAAAACAGTACAGGGTTTCTTCAAGAAGTTAAAAGTAAAGTTACCCTAAAACACAGAAATTGCACCACAGGGATTTTACTACAAAAATAGAGATGTAATGAAAAGAACTGACACCTGCACCCCAGTGTTCATTGCAACAATATCCACTATACCTAAACTATGGAAAGAACCCAGATACCTATGGACAGAGGGATGGATAAAGAACATGTGGTTCAGGGGCGCCTGGGTGGCTCAGTGGGTTAAGCCTCTGCCTTCGGCTCAGGTCATGATCCCAGGGGCCTGGGATCGAGTCCCGCATTGGGCTCTCTGCTCAGCAGGGAGCCTGCTTCTCCTCATCTCTCTGTCTGTCTCTCTGCCTATTTGTGATCTCTCTCTGTCAAATAAATAAATAAAATCTTTAAAAAAAAAAAAGAACATGTGGTTCATATATTCAATGGAATATTACTCAGCCATCAGAAAGGATGATTATTTATCATCACATCAACCTGGATGGGTCTGGAAGATATTATGCTGAGTAAAATATGGCAATGAAAGAAGCACAAATATCATATGGTTTCACTCATATGTCAAATATCAGAAATAGGGCAGAGAACCATAGAAAAAGGAAAGGGAAACAGAATGAGAAGTCATCAGAGATGGAAAAAACATAATAGTACCTAACTGTAGTAACAAACTGAGGGTTGCTGGATTGGGGCAGGGGGTACCTGGGTGATGGGCACTGAGGAGGGCACATGATGCAATGAGCACTTGGTGTACACATCTGATATATTATTTAACACTACATCTGAAACTAATAATGTAGGATAAGTTGGCTAATTGAATTTAAATTTTTTAAAAAATAAAACAACTCAAAGAAACTACCTTAAAAATTTCTATGGAATCATTTAATGCAATTCCTATCAAAATACCATCCATCTTTTTCAAAGAAATGGAACAAATAATGCTAAAATTTATATGGAACCAGAAAAGACCTCGAATAGCCAAAGGGATATTGAAAAAGAAAGACAACGTTGGTGGCATCACAATTCCGGACTTCAAGCTCTATTACAAAGCTGTCATCATCAAGACAGCATGGTACTGGCACGAAAACAGACACATAGATCAATGGAACAGAATAGAGAGCCCAGAAATAGACCCTCAAATCTATGGTCAACTCATCTTCGACAAAGCAGGAAAGAATGTCCAATGGAAAAAAGACAGCCTCTTCAATAAATGGTGCTGGGAAAATTGGACAGCCACATGTAGAAAAATGAAATTGGACCATTTCCTTACGCCACACACAAAAATAGACTCAAAATGGATGAAGGACCTCAATGTGCGAAAGGAATCCATCAAAATCCTTGAGGAGAACACAGGCAGCAACCTCTTCGACCTCAGCCGCAGCAACATCTTCCTAGGAACAACGCAAAAGGCAAGGGGAGCAAGGGAAAAAATGAACTATTGGGATTTCATCAAGATCAAAAGCTTTTGCACAGCAAAGGAAACAGTTAACAAAATCAAAAGACAACTGACAGAATGGGAGAAGATATTTGCAAACGACATATCAGATAAAGGACTAGTGTCCAGAATCTATAAAGAACTTAGCAAACTCAACACCCAAAGAACAAATAATCCAATCAAGAAATGGGCAGAGGACATGAACAGACATTTCTGCAAAGAAGACATCCAGATGGCCAACAGACACATGAAAAAGTGCTCCATATCACTCGGCATCAGGGAAATACAAATCAAAACCACAATGAGATATCACCTCACACCAGTCAGAATGGCTAAAATCAACAAGTCAGGAAATGACAGATGCTGGCGAGGATGTGGAGAAAGGGGAACCCTCCTACACTGTTGGTGGGAATGCAAGCTGGTGCAGCCACTCTGGAAAACAGCATGGAGGTTCCTCAGAATGTTGAAAATAGAACTGCCCTATGACCCAGCAATTGCACTATTGGGTATTTACCCTAAAGATACAAATGTAGTGATCCAAAGGGGCACATGCACCCGAATGTTTATAGCAGCAATGTCCACAATAGCCAAACTATGGAAAGAACCTAGATGTCCATCCACAGATGAATGGATCAAGAAGATGTGGTATATATACACAATGGAATACTATGCAGCCATCAAAAGAAATGAAATCTTGCCATTTGCGACAACATGGATGGAACTAGAGCGTATCATGCTTAGCGAAATAAGTCAAGCAGAGAAAGACAACTATCATATAATCTATATATTATATCATATTATATCATATGATATAATCATATCATATGAGGAAGTGGTGATGCAACATGGAGGCTTAAGTGGGTAGGAGAAGAATAAATGAAACAAGATGGGATTGGGAGGGAGACAAACCATAAGTGACTCTTAATCTCACAAAACAAACTGAGGGTTGCTGGGGGGAGGGGGTTTGGGAGAAGGGGGTGGGATTATGGACATTGGGGAGGGTATGTGCTTTGGTGAGTGCTGTGAAGTGTGTAAACCTGGTGATTCACAGACCTGTACCCCTGGGGATAAAAATATATGTTTATAAAAAATAAAAAGTTAAAAAAAAATTTCTATGGAATCACAAAAGATACTGAAGAACCAACACAATGTTATGATGGAAAACAAAGCTTGAGGCGTCACAATTCCATATTTCAAATTATAGTACAAAGCTTCAGTCATCCTAACAGTATGGGACTGGTGCAGAAATATACACAGTGACCAAGGGAACAGAATAGAAGCTCAGACATAAACCCACAATCACGTGCCCAATTAGTCTTCTGCAAAACAGGCAAAAGTATTAAAAGGGAAAAGAACAGGCTCTACAACAAATGGTTTGGGGAAAACTGGACAGCTATGCACAAAAGAATGAAATTAGACCGCTTTCTTACACCAGATGGACAAATTAACTCAAGACAGTTTCAAGACCTCCATGTGAGACCTGAAATCATAAAAATCCTACAAGAGGGCACAGAAAGTAACTTCTCTGCCATGAACCATACATTTTCTAGACATGCCTCCTAAGGCAAAGGAAACAAAAGCAAAAATAAACTACTGGAACTACATCAATATGAAAGCTTACCACACAGCAGAAGAACAATGAAAATGTAATAAATAGAAGACAGCCCACTTAATGGGAGAAGATGTTTGCGAATACCATATGCAATAATGGGGTAGTGTCCAAAATATGTAGAACTGATACAACGCAACACCCAAAAAACAAATAATACAGTTAAAAAAAATAGAAGACATGAATAGACATTTCTCCAAAGAAGAAAAACAGATGTCAACAATCACATGAAAATATGTTCACCGTCATCCATCAACAGGAAAATCCAAATGAAAAGTTCCATGAGATACTACCTCACACTATCAGAATGGCTAACAGCACCAGCACAAGAAAACAGATGTTGGGAAGATGTGGATAAAAGGGAACCCTCTTACACTGTTGGTGGGAATGCAAGCTGCTGCAGCCACTTTAGAAAACAGTATGACTGTTCCTCAAAACGTTAAATATAGAACTTCATTGTGATCCAGCAATCACACTACCGGGTGTTTACCCGAAGAATATGAGAGCAATAACTCAAAAGGATACATGAGCCCCTATATTTCTTGCAACATTATTTACAATATTACAATATGGAAGCAATCCAAGTATTTCTTGATAATTTGATTAATGAGATGATATATGTATACACACACACACACACACACACACACACAGTGGGAAATTACTCATCCATAAAAAAACCGAAATCTTGCCATTTGCAGACACATAGATGGAGCTAGAGAGTACTGTCCTAAGTGAAACTCATCAGTTGGAGCAAGACAAATGCCTTTCAATGTAACTCTTACATGGAATATAAGAAACGAATATACATAAATAAAGGAGAAAGAAGATTCAAAACAAAATACCGACTCTGTGGTTACCAGAGTGGAAGTGGATGGAGGGATGAGTGAAATGGATGACGGGGACTAAGAGTACACTTTTCTTGATATCCGTTGAGTAATACATAGAATCACCGAATCACTACATTGTACACATGAAACTAATATACCACTGTATGTTAACTCTATCTGAATTAAAATAAACAATAAAAAAGTTCTTTTCTTTCAGTAAACTATTTGGAAAAAACTTTTGCTATGCAATGTTCATAAGACTTACTTGTGAGAGTATTTACTGTACAATAATTATTCACTCTATGCTTGGAATTCAAATTTCACTGAATTCTTATAATTTTCCTGTTAATGGTAGCCCACAGGAGCCACGGTCCCTTTCCATCCAGGGTCAGCACCTATGCTTTCAAGAGTGTAAGTAGAGACGGATGTCACTTTACTGTCCAGAAAGCTATTATTGTTTCTGTTTTCGTGTGAGATTGTCATAGAGTATGGGACAGCTTCCAGAGCAGGTTTGTTATGCACCCTGGATCTCTAATTCAGTGGTCATTACCTGGTTCTGTTGGCTGATAAGTTCCTGTTGATGGGCTTGCTTCTAAGCACATACCTGGAAGACAAATGTGGGTGGGCTGGGCGTGGGACCAGAGGAAGACCAAGTACAGTCAAGGGTTGGATCCCTCCCCTGATTTAGGAATGGCCATGAGAGTGGGTATGGGAGGCAGAAGCGACAGGAAACCACTAAGGTCACCAGCTGAAAGCAGGGAGCCTGGGTCATGGGATCTTGAGGTATAGGGCTTGAAGACTGTTCTGAGCTACCTCTGTGTGGGAAGGGAAGAAGGAAAAAGAAGGAGAAATTGTCTGCAACTGCGCATACCAGCTTCCCACCACTACTAATATACATCAGTCTATGCAGCTGACCCAGCCTGGGCTCAAGATGGGCTGTCTTGGGTCCCTCAACCCTCAGTGGGACAGATGGCTCCAGGGCTCAGGGACATGCTGAGGGAGATGGGAAAAAAGGCTGCCACTCCCAGGTCATCCCCTCCTTGAGCAGGCAGACCTCCAGGACTGCTAAAAACCCACTGGCAGTTTTGAAAGACATGCCATGGATGAACTAAGGCATTGAGAAATATAAAACGATATTCGTTTTTAAGTTCAGAGCCCTCAGCTCATGAAGTGAGAAGATCTTCCCTGAGGAAGACTGAGGGGAGGGGAGGTCAGGCTGAAAAGTGAGATGTGGCTTTCTTGACTGGGGACCTGCAACCCCCTTCCAGGGCAAGGTATCGTCCTCACCTCACAGAGGATCCATGGAAGTGTCCCATCAAGGGACTGACTGAGCTGCCTCTTGAGAAGGTACCTTGGCATCAGGTTACACAGGGCAGAGGAGAGGGCCAGATGGAGGGAGGGAAATACCCTGGAGGCCATGGGGCAAAAGCAGAGGCTCATGTCCATAAAGATGATGAAAAATAGGAGGCAGCAGCATCAGAGCTGGCACAGTGCTCTGGTGCTACAGTGACTGGATGCCTTCTGTGCCAGGTATGGTTGTCTTCAGTGTGCTCCAAACTAGTCTTGACCACAAACCTAGGAAGTGTGCACCACTACCGACCTCCTTTCCCCATGCTGTGGCTAAGAATGATGGTCACAGACCCTGGTCTATTTTTATGGAAATGGAGTGCTCCCTGGGCACACTGCCCCTCTGCTGTTGGTCCAGTGCAACCCTTGTGTTGACCAGATACTGCTGTCTACCTGTATCCACACAACTCAACAGACAGGAGGGTGTCCCTGAGTTCCACAGGACCTTATGAGACAGATTAACAGACCCCACTACCCCACCCACCACCAACACCCAGTGGGTCACTCAGGACCTCGGCTATTGTCATGGAGCTCACCATGATGTGTTTCTATAACTTTCAAAGAGAGTTCTGTTCCCGTACAATACCATACATCCTGGTTGCTTACCTGGGGACATGCCATGAACCCACATGGCACCTTTCTGTTAGAGAAGGTCAACCCTGCACCTCATAGAAAATGTTCCTAATTGGGGCGCCTGGGTGCCTCAGTGGGTTAAACCTCTGCCTTCAGCTCAGGTCATGATCTCAGGAGCCTGGGATCGAGCCTCGCATTGGGCTCTCTGCTCAGCAGGGGGCCTGCTTCCCCTTCTCTCTCTACCTGCCTCTCTGCCTACTTGTGAACTCTCTCTCTGTCAAAAACATGCCTGAAATCTTAAAAAAAAAGAAAAGAAAATGTTTCTAATGAAGTGCAAATCCATCAGGAATACGGTGTAAACAGTGGTACACTGCCTTCATGGTAGTCAGTAATTCTAACAAGGGTTGACCACTCCCCACCATCTCACAAAATCTTCTCTAAGGTTTTATAGGCGAGATAAACACGCCAGGCAAAGTGGGTGCAAGGCAAGATTTATTAAAGGCACTCTCCTGCGAAGTTTCAGGGCTCAAGAGAAGGGGAGCCAGAAAAGTTGCTCTGGGAGGAGGTGGGCACCCTCAGGAGAGGTTCCTTGACTCCGGAAAGGGAGAGGGGGAAGTCACACTGGGAGGGAGTTGGTGGGGTTCTTTTATCTGTTTCCTGCATAAGTATCAGGTTACCTATGGAGATGTGACCTGCGCATACATCCTTTTGGTGGGAGAGTCAAGGGTGAAGGAAAACGGGGCCGGCTGGAAGACAGCGGGACCCGGAAGCAGTCATTTCCATTGTTCCTCCTGCACTCCACGAGCCTCTGGAGCCGGTGGTCATTTCTATTGTTCCTTCTGCACTCCCAGAGCCTGCCAACCCAACATTCCGACCTTTTTGTTGTAATGGGGGCAGGGACTCAGATATGGCTACCTCCTGCTGTTAAAGGGGCGTCATCATAGGGTCCTTTGTATGTGGATAGGCAGGTATAGGGATCCAGGAGGAGTTGGTTGACAGTGACCCTGGAAACCTCACGTATGCATTCCTGAATGAAGCAAAGAACACAGGGGGTGATAAGTCCTAATAGGCAGAAGATAATAATGGGACTTAGGATTGGAAAGAGCCAGGTCGTTAAGGGGGAGAGCCACCATTGAGAGGGTTTTATTACAGGGTGATGCTGGCCACCAAGGGAGTCGCAGATTTTTGTCAGGACACTGATATTGATTTCAACTACAATGGATTCATTGATATAATAGCATCATTCTTTATTGAGGAATAAACAGGTTCCTCCCTTGTCTGCAGTGAGCAGGTCCAGGGCTCGCTGGTTCTGTAGGGCTACCTGGGCCACTGAAGTAATCTGTCATTGTAGAGATGCCAAGGACTCAGCTGAGACTTCCATGGCTGTTCAGAGCTGTTCAGATAAATCTCGGGTAGCACCTATGGAGTGAGCTATGGCCCCGGTGCCCAGCCAGGTGGCCACTAGGGAAGACACCAAGGAGACCCCAATAACAAGAGGAAAAAACACAGCCCTTTTTTGTCACAGGAGGGGGGTGGAGAGGACGGCCATTTCCGCTTAGGCTGGCACCCTCCAGACTGGCAATCTGTGGTGACCAGCTGACTAGACCGTGTGGTGCCCAAGTTTCCACTAGGGAGAAGTACCACCTGAACTCAGGGTCACCTGAGGGACAGCTATGGAGGGGGTGTAGAAGGAGGAGGGTGAGAAGAAGTGGTGCGGGAAATCTGCAACCATGTGGGCCCCAGGGTTTGGGAAGTCCAGCCATCCTGTTGTGGGGATGGTTTTAGAGAGGAGATGTGTACGCATGGGTGGTGTCCTAGGAATTTTGCCCCTGTGGGAGTTGTAAGAATAACAGTATGGGGGCTGGTTCACCTGGGCTTTAAGGACTTTGGGTGAAGTTCTCCTAGGAGAACTTGGTCCCCAGCATTTAGGGCCTGGGGAAGTCTCCACTCGGGCTGTCAGGGGCGAGGATGGTTGAACCTGCATGAGCCCTTAGGAGGGCTTGTAAGAGGGTCTGATAAGGCATACAAGATATGAGAGGTGGAGCAGAGGCAGGCAGGTTGTGATTGAGTAGAAAGGGCCTGCTGTACAGGAGCTCAAAGGGACTGAGACCTGATGGGTGGCTAGGGGAGGCCCTAAGGCGGGTGAGTGCAGTGAGAAAAGGGTTGGCCAAGACAGTCAGGTTTCAAGAGTGCGTTTGGTGAGTTGTTCCTTGAGGAGGCCATTGGCCCTCTTGACCTTACCTGAAGATTGGAGGTGGTAGGGGATATGGAGTTTCCAGGTGACGTTGAGGCTCTCAGAAATCTGTTGTGTGATGATGGAGATGAAGGCCGGTCCATTGTCTGATTGTAGGGTTCGAGGGAGTCCAAACCTCGGAATGATGTGCTTAATGAGAACAGCGGCAACCACCTGTGCTGTTTCCCTAGTGGTGGGGAATGCCTCGATCCAGCCTGTGAAGGTGTCCACAAGAGTTAGTAGATATCTAAAGGTTTTGTGTCGAGGCATGTGATTGAAGTCAAGTTGCCAGTCCTCGCCTGGCTGATGCCCTTGGAGCTGGTGGGTGGGTCCTGGTCTGAGGAGGCCGCCCTGGGCATTGACCGCAGGACAGGTTCAGCAGGCCTTCTGTCCCTCCTTAATGGTCTTTTGGAGGAGGGGGTGGTGAAAGAGAGGTTGGAGAAATTGGTATAGGGCCTTTGGACCGATGTGGAGAGCCTGGTGGATGTCAGTAAAGAGGGTGTGGATTAGGCTGTTTGGGAGGGCAATTTTGTCCTGGACAAAATACCATCCATTGTAATCCAACCTGCCACCTAATGTTTTAGGGGCCCGAGTCTCCTCATCAGTGTACAGGGACTGTGAGGAGTGTTGAGAAACAGGAGAGGGGTTAGAGAGGAGTTTAAGGCCATCTGTCAGGCAACAGAGTCAGCCTTGTTGTTCCCCAAAGAGATGGGGTCTTTGGAGGCCTGACGGCCATGGCATTGGACAATAGCCACCTCAGTGGGGTACTTGAGAGCCTCAAGGAGTTTGGCAATAAGAGGCCCTTTGACTATGGGGGTTCCCTTGGTTGTGAGAAATCCCCTTTCTCGACAGAGGACAGAGTGAGTGTTGGTAATAAGGAGAGCATATTTGGAGTCAGTATAAAGAGTGACCCGTTGGCCCTCAGATAAGTGAAGGGCCTTGGTAAGAGCCAGGAGTTCTGCCTTTTGAGAAGTAATTCCAATGGGAAGGGGGGTTGCTTATATGACTGCATCCAGGGTGACCACTGCATAGGTCACACATCGCCGTCCATCTGGAGCTATGAGGGAGCCCAAATCCATGAACATAGTGCGATTGGGTTCAGTCAGGGGCTGGTCCCAATGTCCTGGATGGGAGGGAGAGAGTTCTTCCAGGTGTTGAGCACAGGAGTGGAGAGGAGTGGGGGTAGATGAAGGTGTCGGCAAGAGAGTGGTGGGATTTAGGCGAAGGGAGACAGAGTGTGACCTGGGGGTTTTCTATGAACAGCAGGTGGTAAACTTGGAGATGGGAAGGAGTGAGCTGTGCCAAGTATTTGTGGCTGACTCAGTCCATCAGTCTATGGGGGGAGAAGACCATGATGGGCTGTCCTAAGGTAAGTTTGAGGGCCTCCTTTGTCAGAGAAGTGGCTGCCGCTAGGGCCTTGAGGCAGTGCTGCCATCCCTGGAAAGTGACATCTAGTTCCTTGGAGAGTTAATGCGAATAAGGAGACCCTGCTGCCAAAGGCGGTCACTGATAAACTTGAGTCCTCACTGGTGGGTTGCTACTACAGGTCTGGAAATGTCCCATATCTGTGGGTCTACAGAGGGGAGACAGTCTGGGATAGAGGATGAGTCATCGGGAAGTAGAGGAAGGATGAGGTGAACAGAAGTCAAGGGAGAGGGAGAGAGACAAATGGTGGCCTGAAGTTTGTGGAGGATGTCCCTGCCTAGTAAGGGAACAGGGCAGTAAGGGATAATGAGGAAGAAGTGTGAGAAGGGGAACGCATACAGGCTGCAGGTAAGGGGTTGGCTGGCCTTTGGAGTGGAGGAAGTACCATCAATTCCCATAACTGCAACGAGGAGGGATGATTAGGAGCTGAGTAAAAAGGCAGGAAAGCATGTGCCGTGTCCAATAGAAAGGAAAGGGACTTACCCACTACCTGGAGCATGACCCTCGGCTCGGCATTGGTGAGAGGGCTGTCTGAGACTGGGCTCCATCAGTCATCCAATAGGAAAAGTTGGAAGACAGAACTTACCATCTCAGGGTCTCCCCCACGTGGAGGCGCCGGGAATACCCTGAGGTTGGGGCAGTCCAATATCCAGTGGCCCATTATGCGGCATTGAGGGCACGGCCTAGTAGGCATTTTTGGATTGGGGCATTGACGGGCCCAGTATCCCTTGGCTCCACACGTGAAACAGGCCCCCAGAGGGACGCAGTTAGGTGCTCCCTTCTGTTGACCCCCAGAACCTCCCGGCCTTAGGGCTGCTACCAGGGCTTGGGTCCGCAGTTGGACCTTCGGTTGGAGTCTGGCTTGGTGCTTAAGTTCTGCCTCCTATTGGGAGTTAAAGACTTTAAATGCCATTTTCACCAGATCAAAAATGGGAGTTTGAGGGTCCTCCTCCACTTTCTTTAATTTTTGCCGAATGTCGGCGGCTGACTGAGAAATAAAGTGAGTAGCTAAAACAGTCGCCCCTGCTGGAGAGGCCAGGTCTAGGCAAGTGTATTGAGTCAGCGCCTCAGTAAGTTGGTTAAGAAACATGGCCGGGTTTTCATTGGGTTCCTGAATGATTTCCCTTCACAAACCTTCTACAACTTTCCTTTGCATTCAGGTTTTGTCTCAAAAAGCCATCTCACTTAGGACAAAATTATCTCCTTTCACTTTCAATAAAATATACTCCCATTCCTTAAATATTTCTCATATATCTTCTACTTTCCTACACACAGAGTTGCTTCCTTTATTTAGCAGAATTTTGTACTCTTAGAAACACCTTTAGTTATTAACCTCTAGTCAGTTATTAATCATGAACGGCTATAACAGAATTCTTTAGATGCCAATTTATGAATCAGTTAAGCACAAGCCATGCTTACCAACAGATTTAAATATTCTTATTTTCTTTGCTGTAAGAAGTCAAAAGCACAAAGCTATGTTCAGTAATACATGACTTGGCATTTTATCCCTTTGGAAAATACCTAAGTGTCCAACAGATTTAATCCCATTTGTCATCCACGCAAAACTTAAAACTTTCAGGTTACCAAAGACTTTGAAAGCTATCTCAGCAATTACCCACTAAAACTTTGAGACAGACAATTAACCATCCGTTTAGTCATTTCTTTGGTAACAGATTTTAACAAATAACAAGAGCTTTATTAAACATTGATTAAAGTTTCATATTTACTGTGGATAAATTTGTCAGAAGTTCGGATAGGAGTGGGATGAGGGACGGGTAAACAAGGGCGCTGGTTCAGAAATCCTGAACTTAAGGGACCTTGGCCCATCTGCCTTGGTGTCTATTGAGGTTATTTAGGTCCATGAAAATCTGATAATTAAACATGACTTCTGGAGACCATTGGGACTGACTGTCTAATCGGTATTGTGGCCAAGCTACAGTATAGTAACGTCATTTTTGCAGGTCCTGGCCCAGTTCCAGGGTTTTAAGATTGTCCAACAGGCCTAAAACATGCCCGGGATGTTTTAGGGTTGAATTTGGATTGGGAGGTCCCCAAGACTCCTTGCAAGACAACCCGAGGGCAGGAGGAAGGCATCCCTTCATCCACCACTGGGTTGCAGAAAAACTGTGTCAAATACCCTAGAGGTTAGGATGTCTCCGAGCTTCTCAGAGTCACGGAGGTCACCTGGTGACCGGCGGGGTCTGCCCTGACGTGGGCGCGATTAGGGCAGGGCTTTTCAGACAGAGGCGCGGAATCCAGGAAAACTCACCATGGCTTCAGAAGTGGCGTTGGGAAAGGCAGGTCCAGGTCTGGCAAGGGAGAGGAGAGAGCCTCCTCACCAGGGTGGGAGGCTCTCAAAACCCTCCCGGGTTTTGGGCACCAAATGTAAGGTTTTATAGGCGAGATAAACATGCCAGGCGAAGTGGGTGCAAGGCAAGATTTATTAAAGGCACTCTCCTGCAAAGTTTCAGGGCTCAAGAGAAGGGGAACCAGGAAAGTTGCTCCGGGAGGAGGTGGGTACCCTCTGTCAAAGTTCCTTGTTTCAAGAAAGAGAGTAGGGGAAGTCACACTGGGACGGAGTTGGCAGGGGTATTTCATCTGTTTCCCTCATAGGTATCAGGTTACCTAAGGGGACATGACCTGGGCATACATCCTTTTGGCTGGAGAGTCAAGGGTGAAGGAAAGTGGGGGTGGAGGCTGGAAGACGGCAGGACCCGGCGGCGGTCATTTCCATTGTTCTTCCTGCACTCCTGGAACTTGCCAACCCAACACCTTCCACTGTATGGAGCTCATTCTCTGCCCTCAGAAAAAAAGCCCAGTAAACAAAACTTTATCCTGAATGTTCCCCTCACCTGCTGATTCAAATATTGTCCAACCTCAATGTTATGAAACTAGAAATCAATCACAAGAAGAAAATGCGAGAGTCAAAAATATGTAGAGATTTAACAACATGGTAATAAACTACCAACAGTCAAATAAGAAATCAAGAAATTTTAAAAGTACCTCGAGACAAAAAGAAAAACCTACAAAAATGTAAGGGATACAGCAAAATTAGTTCTAAGGGGGAAGTTCATAGAAATTCAGGTCCTCATCAGTCCACAAGAAAGCTGTCCTGTAAACACTATAATTTTACATGATAAAGAAGTGTTAAAAAAAAAAACAAGCAAATCCCAAATCCCTACAAAAATGTAAGGGATATAGCAAAATTAGTTCTAAGGGGGAAGTTCATAGAAATTCAGGTCCTCATCAGTCCACAAGAAAGCTGTCCTGTAAACACTATAATTTTACATGATAAAGAAGTGTTAAAAAAAAACAAGCAAATCCCAAATCAGTAGGAATAAGGTAATAAAACGGAATGTGAAAATCAATAATGATGACTAAAAAGACAAAAGATTAATGAAAATAAGAACTGCCTTTGTTGGAAAGATAAACAAAACTAACAAAGCCTTAGCTAGACTCACCAAGAAGGAGAGAGGTCTCAAATACAATCAGGAAAGAAAGATGATTAATTCCTGTCTCACACCAAAATCCTAGAGAACACAGGCAGCAACCTCTTCGATTTCCAACACAGCAACTTCTTTCAAGACAAGTCTCTAAAGACAAGGGAAACAGAAGCAAAAATAAACTTTCAGTACTTCATCAAGATGAAACGCTTGGAAACAATTAGCAAAACTAAACGGCAACCTGTAAAATGGGAGTAGATATTTGCAAATGCTATTAGAGTTAAAGGTCTGGTATCCAAGATTTACAAAGAATTTCTCAAACTCAACACTCCAAAAAACAAAGAGTCCACTCAAGAAATGGTCAGAAGACCTAAAAAGACACTTCTCCAAAAAGACAAACAGATGACTAACACACATGAAAACATTCTCCACATGCCTTGCAATCAGGGAAATAAAAATCAAAACCGCAATGAGACACCACCTTACACCTGTTAGAATGTCAAAAATTAAAAGACAGGGAACAACAAATGTTGATGAGGATGTGAAACATATTACACAACAAGGGTTCCCTCTTACATGTTGGTTGGAACGCAAGCTGGTACACTCACTCTGAAAAACAGCATGGAGTTTCCTCAAGACATTAAAAATAAAGCTACCCTATGACCCACCAATTGCACTCCTAGGTATCTACCATATGGATTTGGTAAAATGAAGAGGCACATGCACCCCAGTGTTTCTAGCAGCAATGTCCACAATAGCCAAACTGTGGAAGGAGCAGAGATGTCCTTCAACATATTAATGTATAAAGAAGATGTGGTTCAGGGGACCCTGGGTGACTCAGTGTGTTAAGCCTCTGCCTGTGGCTCAGGTCAAGATCTCAGGTTCCTCGGATCGAGCATGCATAAAGCTTTCTACACAGTGGGGAGCTGCTTCCCCTCCTATGGCTGCCTGCCTCTCTGCCTATTTGTGATAGTTGTCTCTCTCTCTCTGTGTCAAATAAATAAACAAAATTCTTTAAAAAAAGAAGAAGAATATGTGGTTCATATATACAATGGAATATTACTCAGCCATCAGAAATGATGAATACTTACCATTTGCATTGACATGGCTGGAACTGGAGGAGATTATGCTAAGTGAAATACATCAAGCAGAGAAAGACAGTTATCATATGGTTTCACTCATATGTGGAATATAAGGAACAACACAGAGGATCATAGGGACAGGGTGGGAAACCTGAATTGGAAGATATCTGAGAAGGAGAAAAAACATATGAGACTCTTGACTCTGGGAAACAAATTGAGCAGCAGCAGCAGCAGGCTGCCAAGGTTTGGCCTCAGTCTTGCACATCAGGACTCAAGCACAACTAGAGCATCATGGAGAATGGAGTACTGTGTGGCCTTGGAATCTAATAGCAGGATCTGATATTTCACTTCCAAATGAAAAATGGCTTCTTCCACACAGCACAGGAAAGTGGAGGATTTCTCAGGGGTGTGGCTCTGGAAGAAGTGCTTCTGATGGTTGAATTAATAGACACCAGGTAGAGAATACCTGCTGTTCCTCATCTGAGGAAGCAAGGGGCACCTGGGCAAGAATCAATAAGGTTGCCTGTTGGTGGTTTCCCACCAACCACCCTGCTGAGCCAAGAGCATGAGAACCAAAGAGAAAATAACTTTCATGGTACATCTGCAGTAGTAGGGCTGACCAGGTAGCAGAGCCCTATCCCTGGAGCAGTATGGCCTTCCCTCAAGAGTAATGGTCCACCACCATGGCCTCACAATCTCCCACCTGTCTCATCTGACAATGCATTCTGGCTCAGACCTGCTCACACGATGAGTTCTAAGATCCAGAGACTGCTTTCCGCCCCAGCTCAATGCTACTCACAGAGAAGCAAACTCCAGCCTCAGAAATGTATTCATCATTAGCTCTGGAATTCCCTTAGTTTGTCTACACTGGCCCACCCAGGTGTCTTATCCAAATCATTCCTCAAGTGCCCTAGGGTTCCAAGCCACTTTCAAGCTCCCCTTAGGAAGGCAGGTACTGGTCCAAGTAGAAAGACCAGCCAAGTGACTCTACATGCTGGAAACTTGGACATCATCTTCCCTTAACACCAACACCTCCAAGTCCAAGATTCAAACCTTTGCTCACTGTGCACTGAGAACCATGTCAGCATGAACACTATTTTTTCAAATCTCTTATATCCCATTCCTTCAAATCAGAAACCAGGCTCCAGTCACCACTTCCTTTTCCCTTCAGAGAAGTAAGGAAAATGATAGAATAAAACACTACATGTGTTGGGCACCTGGGTGTCTCAGTGGGTTAAGCCTCTGCCTTCAGATTAGGTCATGATCTCAGCATCCTGGGGTTGAGCCCCGTATCAGGCTCTCTGCTCAGCAGGGAACCTGCTTCCCCCTCTCTCTGCCTGCTGCTCTGCCTACTTATGATGTCTCTCCCTCTGTGTCAAATAAAATCTTTAAACACACACACACACATGCACACACACACACACACACACGCAAGATGGCGGAGAAGCAACTGGTTAAGACAACATCAGGTAGCAGGAGATGGGCTACATAGCTTGTCAAAGCATTGTGAATACCTACAAATCCAACAGGAGATCAAATAGAAGAAGAGAAACAATTCTAGAAACAGAGAATCAACCACTTTATGAAAGGTAGGACCAGCAGAGAAGTGAATCCAAAGTGACAGCAAGATAGACTTGTGGTGGGAGGAGCCAGCTCCTGGCAAGTGGCAGAACAACAGAGCACAAAATCAGAACTTTTAAAAGTCTGCTCCACTGAGGGACATTGCTGCAGAGGCTAAACTGGGATGAAGTCCATGCGTGGTCAGCTTGGCCCCAGAAGGATCGGTCACAGATCCTTCTGGTCACAGAAGCATCCGGGGTGTCTGATTATGAAAGAGCTCGCAGGTATTAGAGTGGGGTAGCCAGCTACAGAGACAGAGCAGAGAAGTGAGCTCTCAACTCGGAATTACCTTGAACTGGGCACAGACTGGGTGAGTTCTGAGTGTGGCTGGAGACCAGGGAGACGGGAGTAATTGAGCACTTTTCTCTGAGGGCGCACTGAGGAATGGGGCCCCAAGCTCTCATCTATTCTGTGCTGCAGAGACTGGGAGGCCGGCATTTACATTCCCATCCTCCAGAACTCTACAGAAAGTGTTCAGGGAAGAAAAGCTCCCGAAGATTACTTAGTCTGGACCCTGCTAAAGGCGGTGTAATTCCACCTCCGGCAAAGGCACTTGAGAATCAATACAAGAGGCCCCTCCCTCAGAAGATCAACAAGAAATCCAGCCAAGACCAAGTTCATTTACCAAGGATAACAGCAAAATTCCAGAGGAGGAGAAAGCAAAGCATAGAATTCATGGCTTTTCCCCATGATTCTTTAGTCTTGCAGTTAATGTTTTTTTAATTTTCTTTTTTTTCTTCTGCAATTTTTTTTAAAATTTTACCCTATCTTCTTTTAATGTTAACTAGTTTATCTTAACAATGCCTTTCATTGAAAAATAATCTTTTTTAACCTTCATTATTATAGTCATATTTTATCCTTCATTGTATCTAACGTTATTTTTGTATACACATGGGGTTTTTTATTCTAAAAAAAATTTGGGGTACAATTTCTTCTAATGGATCAAAATACACTCTAAATCTATCTTGGGCTTGTTCTAGTCTCCAGCCCGAGCAAATTCTCCCCTCTTTCTTTTTCTTTTTTCTCCTAACCAACTTACTTTATCAACTCCTTTTTTTAGAAAATTTTTTTTAATCTTTATAGGCATATTCGATCCCTTCATTGTGTTTACCCTTAAATATGTTCTTCATTCTTTAAAATTTTGGGAGGTAGTTTCTTCTAAGAGACCAAAATACTCCCAAAATTAAGTAATTAAGTGGGTGACCCTGTTCTAGTCACCAGTCTAATATATATATATATCTGTATATTAGACTGATTATATATATATATATATATATATATATATATATATATATATATATATATAGTGGGAGGGAGAAAGATATATATATCTCCCTTCCACTATTTGGAGTCTCTTCTTAGTTAGTTAATGCACATTTTCCTGGGGTCCTTGCCACCCTTTGCCACCCTTCTTGAGATCAACAATCTCAAGAAGTGATTGAGACTTTCCTTATCTGGACAAAATGACAAGGCAGAAAAACTCATCACAAAAAAAAGAACAAGGGCAGTACCAAAGGCTGGGGACCTAATCAATACAGATATTGGTAATATGTCTGATCTAGAGTTCAGAATGACAACTCTCAAGGTTCTAGCTGTGCTCGAAAAAGGCATGGAAGATATTAGAGAAACCCTCTCTGGAGAGATAAAAGTCCTTTCTGGAGAAATGACATAACTAAAATCTAACCAAGTTGAAAACAAAAAAGCTATTAATGAGGTTCAATCAAAAATTGAGGCTCTTACTGCTAGGATAAATGAGGCAGAAGAAAAAATAGTGATATAGTAGACAAACTGACAGAGAAAAAAGAAGCTGAGCAAAAGAGAGACAAACAAATACTGGACCATGAGCAGAGAATTTGAGAGTTAAGTGACACCATAAGATGAAATTATTAGAATAATTGGGATTCCAGAAGAAGAAGAAAGAGAGAGGGGAGCAGAAAGTATATTAGGGGGAATTATTATAGAGAATTTCCCTAATATGGCAAAGGGAACAAGCAAGCATCAAGAGATTCCCCCCCTCAAAATCAATAAGAATAGGACCACACCCTGTCACCTAATAGTAAAATTTACAAGTCTTAGCAACAAAGAGAAAATCCTGAAAGCTGCCCAGGAAAAGAAGTCTGTAACACACAATTGTAAAAATATTAGATTGGCAGTGGACTTACCCACAGAGACCTGGCAGGCCAGAAATAGCTTCAAAGCACTAAACGAGAAAAACATGCAGCCAAGAATACTATATCTAGCTAGGCTATCATTGAAAATAGAAGGAAAAATAAAAATCTTCCAGGACAAACAAAAACTGAATATGCAAAGAATTTGCAAACACCTAATCAGCTGTGCGGGATATATTGAAAGGGGTCCTCTAATCAAAGAGAGAACCTAAAAGTACTAGATCAGAAAGGATCAGAGACAATACACAGTAACAGTCACTTTACAGGCAATACAATGGCACAAAATTCGTATCTCTCAATAGTTAACCTGAATCTAAATGGGCTAAATGCCCCAATCAAAAGACACAGGGTATCAGAATGGATAAAAAAACAAAACCCATCAATATGCTGTCTACAAGAAACTCAATTTAGACCCAAAGACATCTCCAGATTTAAAATGAGGAGGTGGAAAACAATTTACCATGCTAATGAACATCAGAAGAAAGCTGGGGTGGCAATCCTTATAGGATATCAATTAGATTTTAAGCCAAAGACTATAATAAGAGACGAGGAAGGACACTATGTCATACTCAAAGGGTCTGTCCAACAAGAAGTTCTAGCAATTCTAAATATCTATGCCCCTAACTTGGGAGCAGCCAAGTATATAAACCAATTAATAGTAACAAAATCAAAGAAAAACATTGACAATAATACAATAATAGTAGGGGACGTTAACACTCCCCTCACTGAAATGGAAAGATCTTCCAGCAAAAGATCAACAAGAAAATAAAAGCCTAAATGACACACTGGACCAAATGGAAATAACAGATCTCTTCAGAACATTTCATCCCAAAGCAACAGAATACACATTCTTCTTTAGCACACATGGAACAGTCTCCAGAATCATAAATCATGTCTCAACTGGTATCAAAAGATTGGGATCAGGGCGGCTGGGTGACTCAGTGGGCTAAGGCCTCTGCCTTCGGCTCAGGTCATGATCCCAGAGTCCTGGGATTGAAACACTCATCAGGCTCTCTGCTCAGTGGGGAGCCTGCTTCCTCCTCTCTCTCTGCCTGCCTCTCTGCCTACTTGTGATCTCTGTCTGTCAAGTAGATAAATAAATAAACTTAAAAAAATTGGGATTATTCCCTGCATATTCTCAGACCACAATGCTCTGAAGCTAGAACTCAATTACAAGAGGAAATTTGGAAAGAACACAAATACATGGAAACTAAACAGCATCATTCTAAGGAATGAATGGGCCAACCAGGAAATTAAAGAAGAATTGAAAAAATTAATGGAAACAAATGATAATGAAAACACAACAGTTCAAAATCTGTGGAACACAGCAAGGAAGTCCTGAGAGGAAAATATATAGTGATATACGCCTTTCTCAAGAAACAAGAAAGGTCTGAAATACAGAAAATAAGCCTACACCTAAAGGAGCTGGAGAAAGAACAGCAAAGGAAGCCTAAACCCAGCTTTTCTGCTAAGGTCAGGAACACATCAGGGATGTCCATTATCACCACTGCTATTCAACATAGTACTAGAAGTCCTAGCCTCAGCAGTCAGACACAAAAAGAAATTAAAGGCATCCAAATCGACAAAGAAGACAAACAATTACTCTTTGCAGATATATGACACTCTGTGTGGAAAACGCAAAAGGCTCCACTCCAAAAATGCTAGTACTTGTACAGGAGTTCTGTAAAGTGTCAGGATATAAAATCAATGCACAGAAATCAGTTGTATTTCTTAACAACAGCAAGACAGAAGAAAGAGAAATTAAGAAGTCAATTCCATTTACAATTGCACCCCAAACCGTAAAATACCTAGGAATAAACCTAACCAAAGAGGCAAAGAATCTATACTCAGAAAACTATAAAGCACTCATGAAAGAAATTAAGGAAGACACAAAGGAATGGAAAAATGTTCTATGCTCCTGGATTGGAAGAACAAATATTGTGAAAATGTCTATTACACCTAAAGCAATCTGAACATTTAATGCCATCCTTACCAAAATCCCATCCATTTCTTCAACGAAATGGAAGAAATAATCCTAAAATTTATATGGAACCAGAAAAGACCTCGAATAGCCAAAGGAATATTGAAAAAGAAAGCCAAAGTTGGTGGCATCACCATTCCGGACTTCAAGCTCTATTACAAAGCTGTCATCATCAAGACAGTATGGTACTGACACAAAAACAGACATACAGATCAAAGGAATAGAATAGAGAGCCCAGAAGTAGACTTCCGCTCTATAGTCAACTAATCTTCAACAAAGCAGGAAAGAATGTCCAATGGAAAAAAGACAGCCTCTTCAACAAATGGTGTTGGGAAAATTGGACAGTCACATGTAGAAAAATGAAATTGGACCATTTCCTTGCACCACACATGAAAATAGACTCAGAATGGATGAAGGACTGCAAGGTAAGATAGGAATCCATCAAAGTCCTTGAGGAGAACACAGGCAAGAACCTCTTCAACCTCAGCTGCAGGAACTTCTTCCTAGGAACATCGCCAAAGGCAAGGGAAGCAAGGGCAAAGATGAACTATAGGAATTTCATCAAGTGCAAAAGCTTTTTCACAGCAAAAGAAACAGTTAACAAAACCAAAAGACAACTGACAGAATGGGAGAAGATATATGCAAACCGCTAGTATCCAAAATCTATAAAGAGCTTAGCAAACTCAACACCCAAAGAACAAATAATCCAATCAAGAAATGGGCAGAGGACATGAACAGACATTTCTGCAAAGAAGCCATCCAGATGGCCAATGGACACATGAAGAAATGCTCCAAATCACTCGGCATCAGGGAATTACAAATCAAAACCACAATGAGATACCACCTCACACCAGTCAGAATGGCTAAAATCAACAAGCCAGGAAGTGACATATGCTAGCAAGGATGCAAAGAAAGGGGAACCCTCCTACACTGTTGGTGGGATGCAAGCTGGTGCAACGACTCTGGAAAACATCATGGAATTTCCTCAAAAAGTTGAAAATAGAACTGCCCTATGACCCAACTTTTGCACTACAGGGTATTCACTCTAAAGATACAAGTCTAGTGATCCAAATGGGCATGTGCACCCGAATGTTTTTAGCAGCAATGTCCACAATAGCCAAACTATGGAAATAACCTAGATGCCCATCAACAGAAAAATGGATAAAGAAGATGTGGCACACACACACACACAATGGAATAATATTCAGCCATCAAAAGAAATGAAATCTTGCCATTTGTGACAACATGGATGGAACTAGAGAGTATTATGCTTAGTGAAATAAGTCAATCAGAGAAAGACAGCTATCATATGATCTCCCTGACATGAGTAAGTGGAGATGCAACGTGGGGGTGGTTCAGTGTTCGGAAAATAATAAATGTAACATGATGGGATCGGTAGGGAGACAAACCATAAGTGACTCTTAATCTCACAAAATAAACAGGGTTTCTAGGGGGTGTCAGGAGACGGTGATGGGGTTATGGACATCAGGGAGGGTATGTGCTATGGTGAGTGCTGTGAAGTGTGTAAACCTGGTGATTCACAGATCTGTACCCCTTGGGCTAAACTTACATTATATGTTTATATAAAAATTTTTAAAAATTAAAAAATAAAACAAAATAAATAAAAAATCCACACATACACTACACTTGCACAGCACACTTCGATCAAAATATAATTCCTTGGTCTTTCTCATATGGGCAGCCCTAAGTTACCCTTACTAATGAGAGATAACACAAGTTTAGTCATTATAAATATATATATACATATATATATATATATATATATATATATATATATATATATATATCCTTTTGTTTTTCCTTTTGACATTTGTATCTTGAAGACAGTGCCTACATTGCTTCCTTAAAATAACAATAATAATAATTCCATGGTCACATAAAAGTCTGGATCTTGGTAACCAGACAACATGGTTCTGGTTCAGATAAGGATGAAGACACAACCTCTTCCCAGGGAGCAAAGCCCACACACTCAGGGATCCTGACATGTCTCATGGGTGATGAGTTCCTTTGCTCCATGGAATTGTCTGAGTGCAAAGGATATAGGCACCCTTCAGGGTTCATTCTGTTTTCTTCATAAATTCCCCAGTTCAAGTCAATAGTGATTCACTGGGTCAGGTTTCAGAGACCAGGATGGTCTACCAGGTGAGCAGCAACCCCTATCTCCCCCACCCACTGTCAATGAAGGCTAACAGGGGCTTGTGTGCCACTGGGAGCATAATGAGCCACACCCCAAGCTCCTAAACAACCTACACTCCTCCTCTGTTTCTCCCCCTCACAAAGGGCACAGCACCCTGTTACAGCTCTGAGTCTGAGCTTTAATTAAAAAAAAAAAAGTTTCTACTATCAGAAAGTGGTTCACAGAAGAGAAAAACATGAGTCCCCATGAAGGGTTTTTTAATTCCTCAAAACATTGTTTTCCCATTGTTTAATTTAAACAGGAAATTAAAACACACAGATCTCCCCTTCCACAAGCAGGTATGATTCACTGTGGTGAATTCAAGAGCAGGAAATAAGAATAATAGCCATTCTGATGACTCGCCATTTCCATAATCAAAGTTTTTTTTTTTACGATTTTATTTATTTTTCAGAGAGAGAGAGGAGCGAGAGTGAGCACAATTAGACAGAGAGGCAGGCAGAGGCCGAGGGAGAAGCAGGCTCCCTGCCGAGCAAGGAGCCCGATGTGGAACTCGATCCCAGGATGCTGGAATCATGACCTGAGCCGAAGGCAGCTGCTTAACCAACTGAGCCACCCAGGCGTCCCTTCCATAATCAAAGTTTTGAAACTTCACTGACATGCAAAGAAAGGAGCACAAACCAACATCTCGTCCTGGCAGCACAGAGCAGTCAGAATTTGAGTGACAGGGACAGACAATGAGGTTGTGTGTGTTGGGTGAGGCTGGTGGCACAGAAGAAGGTGTTCTGCCAGTTCTCCACCTGTGGCTCACTTGTCCTCATCCAGGAAACTGACCTGTCACAGCCGTCACACGGGAGACACAGCCACCCCCTGGAGCCAGTCCTGCCCACAACCTCTTGCAGAATGCACTCAGCTCTACTCTGGGACCCCTGTAAGCTCTACTCAGACCTGGAATTCCCCTGTCTGCCAGAAAGCTCCAGGATTCCTTCTCCTTCTTCCAAAATTACACTGGCCCAAGGCTTTCATGAGAAATGCAGAATGCTACCTAATGAATGGTTAACACCTACTTTTGCCTTCTGTCATATTTCTCTCCACTTACCTCCTACCTGGTAAATGGTCACTAACCTACCAATGGAATCTGAATGTGCTCTGTGACCTGACACTTTCATTATAGCCTTCTGAGGACTCCTTGTGCAATAAAATACCATATCTCATGACAGGAGGGTTTAAATCTATTTCTGTAAAGATTTTATTTATTTATTTAAACAGAGATCACAAGGAGGCAGAGAGAGAGAAAGGGAAGCAGGCTCTCTGCTGAGCAGAGAGCCTGATGTGGGGCTCAATTCCAGGATCCTGAGATCATGACCTGATCTCTACCCAAGGCAGAGGCTTTAACCCACTGAGCCACCCAGGTATCCTGTTGGGGGCAAGGATTAAAACTGTTATTTACATAACAATACAGCCAAATCATCTGATTTTAATTTGCTCTTAAATATACATTACAGTTTCTGTGTAAAAAGCCTTTCCATAGATATTACCTGCCAGCAGATTCATAAGGAGGAAACAGAAACTCTGTGGTATAACCTGACTCACGTAAGGTCAGGCAAGCAGTTGCAGAACTCACCCCAGTACTCCTGACACCAAGCTCCTTGGAGCCACCAGCAAGCATCTATCCATAAGAATTTCCAAAGTCTCTCCTTCTGACTCTACCACCAAAGAAACTGCAGAAAAAATACAGCACGTCAAAGTATCTAGATGATGCATTTAGTTAAATTAGAAAACCAAGGTCAACTTTTAAACAGTAAATGGCTACTTTGAATAACTTTGAATTTTCCCTATACGTTAATTATAACTCTTCTGATGAAAAGACTGATAAATTAGGAAACATTACCTTTGACAAATGACAAGACATCATCCAAGTCTGTATCTGATGAGAAAAAGCCACCCAACTCTATATGTTGGCCACCTAACTATACCCTAGGCCCAATGGAATAAACCTTGTTAGATAAGGGATGAAATTTTATGTTAAAAACACACAAAGAGCTGGGGCGCCTGGGTAGCTCAGTGTGTTAAAGCCTCTGCCTTTGGCTCAGGTCATGATCCCAGGGTCCTGGGATCGAGCCCCGCATGGGGCTCTCTGTTCTGCGGGGAGCCTGCTAACTCCTCTCTCTCTCTCTGCCTGCCTCTCTTCCTACTTGTTATCTCTGTCTGTCAAATAAATAAATAAAATCTTTAAACACACACACACACACACACACACACACACTCACACACACACACACACACGGGGTAAACCTTATCACTCCTTTCCAATAAGTGATTTCCTCAGAAACAGATGTTCAGATGATATTTTGTAAGCAATAAATCAACAGATAAATGGGTATTCCATGAAATGGCCTACCTGCAGGGAAACTGAGTAACTCTTGAACCAAATCCAGAATGCTGACAATGACATAAGTTTTACTTCTTGGCTCAACTAGAGGAAAGAGAAAAGTCCAGGAGATTTTGAGTTAATGAGAAGTTTTACCTCTACTCCTGACATGGATGTGACATTGCGCCCACTGTATCTGCTGCTTTCTCGGAACATAAATGTCCTGTGACAAGCTGCATCACTGACCCAGATGCTGGTGTTCAAAACTTCAGGTTTTCTGGAGCCAGAGCAGAGAAATGCTGTCAGGTGGGCACAAATAGGCATCTGCAATCTATGGCCTGCACATCTGTTTCAGTTCCTGGGAGAAGGGGAAACACACACTTGTTTCTTTTTTTTAAGATTTTATTTATTTATTTGACAGAGAGATTACAAGAAGTCCGGGAGGCAGACAAAGAGAGAAGAGGAAAGAGGCTCCCTGCTAATCAGAGAGCCCAATTTGAGGCTCGATCCCAGGACCGTGGGATCACAACCTCAGCGGAAGGCAGAGGCTTAACCCACTGAGCCACCCAGGTGCCCCACACACACTTTTTTCTTAAGTAGTAATTATCTTCATCAAAAGTAGACTGATGACTCTGTCTTTGTTGGAAAAGTGAGATTACTCTTCCAAATGAACACCTCAACTCACCTGTTCCTTGTGCAACTTGACTGGGGTCTGGTTTACTCCAGCTTCCAGGCCCCCAACTGGAGGACTCTCCTGCAGGATCCTGCAGCCTATGACCACCAACCCCAGGGCATGAGGCACAGTGTTGAAGATGGGGTACTACTCTAAGGTTTTTTGCCACCACACCTGTGCCTGGGAGAACAGGGACTTGGAGGACTCTCCTGCACAGTCCTGACAGCCTATCGCCACCATCCATGAGGGACACAGGGCACAATGATAAAATGGATGGATGCCTCTGGGGCTGTTACCACCACACCTGTGCCTTGGGCCAGAGAAAGGAACTTGGAGGACCCACCTGCATGATCCTGAGGCCATTATCATCTCCTAGGGACACAGGGAACAATGCTGAAGTTGGGTGGTGGCTCTGAGGTCGGTGCTGCCACACTTGTGCCTGAACAGGGGGACCCTGCTGAACTGGAGGTGCTGCTCAAGGTCCATTACCTGCACTGTGTCAGAGACCGGGGTGAAACTCAATGATGTGGGGACTGTGTGACGTCCTTAAATCCACTTTTCCTGGAGAACACTGGGAAACCTGAAATGTCCACAACTCACCCCACAAAACCTGGAGTTAGTGGGCGCCCTAGAGTTCAGGGATCTTGGGGATACGGCCAATTAATGGATATAGGGCAGAAGAGACTTTCAAGGGAAAAAGGAGAACTCATTTGAGTTCCCAAGATTAGCTCATTCCATGCCCCCTTCCCATATCCCAACCTCCCACGTGGGGCTCAACCTACCCCCAGGTCCCTACCCTGGTCCACAGTGTCTATTCACGCACGAGGGAACCCCCACAGGTCAATCTAGCCTTCTCCTACCTCACTGCTGCATCCTGGGCAGCTGGGGGCCTACCCACAGAAAGGTAGCTCCACCCCCACAGGATTATTCGTAAGGGAGGGTGGTGCCACACGCCCATTGCTTGCTGTGACTGCCTGCATCCAGCCACTGGAATTTATACTGGTGCCTTCCTGTATATGCAGGTGGTCCTAGAGTCCCTTCCCACCTGTACAGCTGACTGGGACACACAGGCATGCGAGGAGTTTGTAGCAGGGCCCCCTCACACAGGGCCCATTCCCCACATCCCTCTAGCTGCAGACCACCCTCAGAGCCTTGCCCCTTCCATTCCTGCACCAACACTACCTGAGGAGCTGTGCCTGGCTCCTGAACAGGTCAGCTGTTCTCAGACCTTCTGAGTCTTGGGCTTCAGTAAATGCAATGGTTTCCCACATTTCCAAGACAATATTAAGACCCAAATAGTAATGCTCCAAGTGGGAAGAACTCTCACCCCTAGAGTGGGCAGTACTTCTTAGACCTTCAATGCACCCTCTAGGATGAGCCATTTGTGCTGCAATTTATATACATGTGCTTGCTTCTGCAGGGAAGCTCCAGGATGAATGCGAACAACCGCCCTTCTGTGCTGTTGGAGTTGTAAACCAGGAATACTCTTCACTTAAAAAGAAAACATATTGCTATTATTGACACTAAATGACAAACCCTTTTAAACATTTTAGAGAGAAAGGAAGAGAGTTTTATTCAAACCCAAGTCAAGACAGCTGCCTGGGAGACACAATCTTCACAAAAAAGGGAGAGCCCATGGCACCTGGGTGGCTCAGCCTTTAGGTGTCTGCCTTCAGCTCAGGTCATGATCCCAGGATCCTGGAATCAAGCCCTGCATTGAGCTCCACATCAGGCTCCCTGCTCAGTGGTAACCTGATTCTCCCTCTCCCTTGGCTTGTGTGCACTCTCTCTCTCTCTCTCTCTTAAATAAATAAATAAATAAAATCTTAAAGAATAGGAGGACTCCAGGGAAGGAACATTTGGGGAAAATTTCTATATTCTGTTTTGTTTGTACACATCATCATGAGGAAGAAAATTCCAGAACTTTTTCATATGTTTTCAGTTTGTGCAAATCAGTATGACTTTAATCTTATGGGAGCAGGAGAGGTTCTTCTGTTTTTCTTATCTTTATGTTTGCAATGGCAGTCTTTGGTGATCTTTTTCTTCTCATAGCAGATGTGAAACATGTGCTTAAGACAGAAATAGGGCCTATGAACTGAGGTTTTGCCCCATCATTTTGAGCTTGGTAAAATGTTAAGGGATAGCTTTCCTGGGAGCCCAGGATCTGGCCCCATGGATGGTCAAAGATAAAAATTCCCTTTATCATTCTAGGTACTTCTGAAGGGAAGAACTTGAGACAAAAGCATCTTTAACAATAGTACCAAGAAATCAAAATGATGTCTACAGATGTTTACCTGTTCCATGGTCAACACAGATAACAGAAATGTTCACAGACGCTGGGCTCCTCCCCTTCTCCTGCCCAAATCTCTGAAGCACACAGATAATTTAAAGTCAGAATTTTAAGCTGTCTGGCACCATTCCCTTGTACTATAGAACAAAACAGCATAGCTCATTGTCACAACACTAGTATTAACATGAAGTATCCCTAAAGTTGGGTACAATGTTGAAGTTCTTTCCTTGCAGATTTTGACTAATGTAAGTCATAGTTATACCATATAAACACTACGGTGGTTGATAATAAGTAACCGTAGGTAAAGGAATAGTTCAGCAATGTTTACAAGCAGTGTCTCCCTTTGTAGAAGAGGCTGAGCTGAGTGTTTTTAAATACTATCTCAGATCTGTCTTATAGAACATTCTTTACATACCAGAGTGTTAATTAATTTTAAAAAGGTAATTTCAGTGACTTTAATATCAGAAAAGTATTATAATGTCTGTATTCTTAAAGATCTTTGAGTATCTTACTGACTGAAGGACCTCCACTGAGATAATTATCTTAATGATCATGATGGGCAGAGGTTAAAAGCCAGATGAATCTGTTCCAGCTGGCCATGCAAGAAAACCCTGAGACTTGAGATGTTTTCAGATTGAGAAGACCACATGGATAGGAGGGAAATAGTACCATGTATGGAATAACAAGGGATTTTGAATCAGTTTGGGGATGCCATTTAGGTTTATGACACTAAAATTCACTCTTACTGGAGTCATCTCTAAGGCCCTATTTAACCACCTAGAAAATGTGCCTACTAAAATACTTACATCATAGTTTAGAAGTTTATGAGGGACAATTCCACAAAGAGCCACTGTTATGGCTCTCAAGAGCAGGTGCTCAGGAAGCCATGATTACTATTTGGGTTTCTTTCTTTCTTTCTTTTTTCTTTCTTTCTTTCTTTTTTTCTTTCTTTCTTTCCTTCTTTTTTCAGAAAAAGAAGACATGTTGAAATCATATTTCTAATAGATGACTCAAGATGATTTTCAAATCTTAAGAAGGTCAAGAAGCTGCTATTTATTTCACTGAGAAATCATGTTGTTGGACTGGTGAGAACAATACAATAGCGCCATCATCAATAGGGGTGTGAAACTTCCCATCTCCATATGACCATGTGGTCCCCACTAGCTCAGGGCCACCAGAAAGGGCATCTGGGGAGGGGGGAACAGGCCAAGGCTGCCAGGTATGGCTGAAGCAGGAATAACTCTGACTTAAGGCTCAAATCCTGCCTACCTTATTTATACTGCTCTTCAGAGATAGAGTGTCATTGTGAGCTCTGATGTAAGAATGGTTGAGAATCTCCATTGTGATTCCCTCTCTGACCCTTAGGATCTGTAGTAAAGTCACATTTAATTTTTTTAATTTTATTTTTTGAGTGTTCCAAGATTCATTGTTTATGCACCATATCTAGTGCTCCATGTAATACATGCCCTCCTTAATACCCACTACCAGGCTCACCCATCCCCCCACTCCCCTCCCCTCCAAAACCCTAAGTTTATTTCTCAGAGTCCACAGTCTCTCATGGTTCATCTCCCCGTCCGATTTATCCCAATTCACATTTCCTTTCCTTCTCCGAATGTCCTCCATGATATTCCTTAGGTTACACAAGTAAGTGAAACCATATGATAATTGACTTTCTCTGCTTGATTTATTTCACTCAGCTTAATCTCCTCCTGTCCCATATATGTTAATATAAAAGTTGGGTATTCAGAGGGACAAGATGGCAGGGAAGTAAGAGGAGGCGCCTTTTCAGCCCTTACACCAAAGTGAGCTGATTACCTACCAAAGAACTCTGATCACCCATGAAATCAGCCTGAGATCAGAATTATACACGTTGGATCTCTACTGGGGCAGAAGACACCAGTGGGCAAGTAAAGCAGAGTGGGAATGGCAACTGATATCGGAAGATAAACAAAAGGGGGAGGGAGCCACCAAAGGTGATTGGTTGGAAAGTAACACCCCAATATGAGCAAGAGTGCCCTGCTTCTGGGGACCAGCATTAACTTGGAGACTGGTTGAAAGCACTCCAAAAGAGCAAAGGATCGCGGGGGGAAATGGTGGGAATCGGGGCAGCTAGGGACAGGGCCTTAAGTCCGAAGTCCCAGGATCACCATGACAGCATGGGACTGGCATAAAAACAGACCCATAGACCAGTGGAACACAGTAGACAGATCATATATGGACCATCAACTCCATGGCCAAATAATCTTCAAGAAAGCAGGAAAAAAATATACAGTGGAAAAAAGACAGTCTCTTCCATAAATGTTGCAGGGGAAACTGGGCAGCTCTGTTTAGAAGAATGAAAATCGACCAGCCTCTTACGCCATACACAAAGATAAACTCATAATGGATAAAAGACTTTAACGTGAGACAGGAATCCATCAGAATCCTAGAGGAGAACATAGGCAGTATCTCTTCAATATCAGCCACAGTGACTTCTTTCAAGACATACCTCCAAACCAAAGGAAAAAAAAAGCCAAAATAAACTTCGGGAACTCACCAAAATCAAAAGATTCTGCACTGCATAGGAAACAATAAAGAAATAAAATGGCAACCCATAGAATATGATAAGATATTGGCAAATTACAGGACAGACAAAAGGTTGATATCAAGGATCTATTAAGATCTCCTCAAACTCAACACAAACAAAACAGATAATCATATGAAAAAATGGGCAGAAGTCATGAAAATACACTTCTTCAATGAAGACATACAAATGGCTATCAGAGACCTGAAACAATGTCCATCATCACTAGGTATCAGGGAGATTCAAATGAAAACCACATTAAGATGTCACTTTACACCAGTTAGGATGGCCTAAATTAGCAAGACGGGAAACAACATGTGTTGGAGAGGATTTGGAGAAAGGGGAAGCCTCTTACACTGTGGGTGGGAATGCCAGTTGGTGCAGTCTCTTTGGAGAACTGTGTAGAGATTCGTCAAGAAATTAAAAATAGAACTTCAATATAACGCTGCAATTACACTCCTACGTTTTTACCCCAAAGATATAGATGCTGTAAAAAAAAGGGCCGTCTGTAGCCCAAATGTATAGCTGCAATGGCCACGCTTGCCAAACTGTGGAAAGAACCAAGATGCCCTTCAACAGAAGAATGGATAAGGAAGATGTGGTCCATATACACTATGGAGAACTATGCCTCCATTCAGAAAGGATGAATTCCCAACTTTGGTAGCAACATGGAGGGGACTGGAAGAGATTCTGCTGAGTGAAATAAATCAAGCAGAGAGAGTTAATTATCATATGGTTTCACTTCTGTGTGGAGTATAACAAATAGCATGGAGGACAAGGGGAGATGGAGAGGAGAAGGGAGTCGAGAGAAATTGGAAGAGGAGGGGAACTATGAGAGACTATGGACTCTGAAAAAGAATCTGAGGGCACCTTTTATTTCTCTTTGTTGTCTGATTCCTATTGCTAGGACTTCTAATACTATGTTGAACAAGAGGGGTGAAAGTGGGCATCCTTGTCTTGTTCCTGATCTCAACGGGAATGCTGAAACTTTATCCCATTGAGGATGATATTTGCTTTGGGTCTTTCATAGATAGATTTGACGAAGTCCAGGAATGTTCCCTCTATCCCTATACTTTGAATCAATTTAATCAAGAACGGATGGTGGAATTTGTCAAATGCTTTTTCTTCATCAATTGAGAGGATCATGTGGTTCTTCTCTTCTCAAATTCATTTGTCTATCACATTATTTGATTTGTGAACGTTTAACCATCCTTGTAGGCCAGGGATGAATCCCACCTGGTCATGGTGGATAATCTTTGTAATGTGCTATAGGATCCTGTTTGTTAGGATCTTCTTGAGAATCTTAGCATCTATATTCATCAGTGATATTGGTCTGAAATTCTCCTTTTTGGTAGGGTCTTTTCTTGAAAATCAATCTGAGGCGTTTGAAGTGGCATGGGGGTGGGAGGTTGGGGTACCAGGTGGTGGGTATTATAGCGGGCATGGATTACATGGAGCACGGGGTGTGGTGAAAAAAATAATGAATACTGTTATGCATAAAATAAATAAATTAATTAATTTTAAAAATATATGCAACAGTAAAAAAAATTATCTGAGGCATTGATAGAGAAGGGGTGGGAGGTAGGGGAAACACGTGGTGGGTAATAGAGAAGGCACAGATTGCATGAATCACTGGGAGTGATGCTAAAACAATGAATACGGTTACACTGAAAAGAAATGGGAAAAAAAAACAAGTATATGCCAATAAGCTAAGCAACCTAGGTGGAATGGATGCATTCCTAGAAAACTGTAAAATCCCAAAAGTGATCCAGGAAGAAATGTACAACCTGAATAGACTGTTATCCAGTAACAAGATTAAAGCAGTGATCAAAAACCTCCCAAAAGAAAGACCCCAGGACATGAAGGATGCCCTTGCAAATTCTACCAAACTTTAAGAAAAGAACTAACACCTCTTTTCCTGAGGCTCTTTCCAAAATTTGAAGCAGACACTTTTTTTGATGCCAGCATTACCCTGATCCACAAACCAAGCAAAGGCCTCACCAAAAAGGAGAATTTCAAACCAATATCACTGATGAATATGGATGCTAAGATTCTCAACGAGATTCTAGCTCCTAGGAACCTACAGTACATAAAACGTTTATCCACCATGACAGAGTAGGATCTATCCCTGGGTTGCAAGGTTGGTTCGACATTCGCAAATCAATCAATGTCATAGAACAAATTAAGAAGTGAAAATTAGAGAACCACATGGTACTCTCAATTGATGAAGAAAAAACATTGGACAATATCCAGCATCTGTCCCTGACTAAAAAGCTGCAAAGTATAGGGATAGAGGGAATATTCGTCAACTTCATAAAATGTTTCTATGAAAAACCCACAGTGAATACCATCCTCAAAGGGTAAAAGCTGACAGCCATCGCTTTCAAATCAGGAACATGCAAGGATGCCCACTCTCATGAATCTTGTTCAACATAGCTTGTGAAGTCCTAGCAACAGCAATCAGACACAAAGAGAAAAAAAAAAAGATATCCAAGTTGGCAACCAAGAAGTCGAACTCTTTGTCCTCACAGATGACATACTTGATATGGAAAATCCAAAAGACTCCACCCCCAAACTCTCAGAACTCATACCGCAATTCAATAATGTGGCAGGATATAAAATCATAGAACTGAAATCAGTGACTATCTCCGACATTATCAATGAAAATACAGAAATGGAATTTAGAGAATCAATTCCATTTACTACAGCACCCAAACCATAAGAAACCTGGGAATAAACCAAACCAAAGACGTAAAGGATTTTTACTTGAGGAACTAAAGAACACTCATGAAAGAAATGGAAGAAAACTGAAAAGACGGAAAATCATTGCATTCTCATGGATCAGAATAAACATTGTTAAAATGTCTATACTGACTAGAGAAATCGATACATTTAATGCATTCCAATCAAAATTCCACGAGCATCTTTAAAAGAGTTGGAACAAACACATGCCTCAAATTTGTGTGGAATCAGATGCGACACCGTATTGCTAAGAATTGCTGAAAAGAGAAACAAAACTGGGAGCTACATGTTGTCTGATTTCAAGGGTTGCTATGAAGCCATGATCAGCAAGACAGCAGGGGACTGGCATAAAAACAGACCCATAGACCAGTGGAACACAGTAGACAGCTCAGATATGGACCATCAAATCTATGGCTAAATAATCTTCAAGAAAGCAGGAAAAAAATATACAGTGGAAAAAAGACAGGATCTTCAATAACTAGTACAGTGAAAACTGGACAGCTCTATATAGAAGAATGAAACTCGACATCTTCTTACACCATACACAAAGTTAAACTCATAATGGATAAAAGACCTCAACGTGACACAGTAATCCATTAGAATCCTAGAGGAGAACATAGGCAGTAATCTCTTTGATATCAGCCAGAGCGACTTCTTTCAAGATATGACTCCAAACCAAAGGAAATAAAAGCCAAAATAAACTTCTGGGACTTCATCCAAACCAAAAGCTTCTGCACTGCATATGAAACAGTAAGAAAGCAAAGAGGCAACACATGGAATGTGATAAGATATTTAAAAATGACCGTATAGAAAAAAGGTTCATATCCAGGATCTATGAAGAAATCCTCAACCACAACACACATAAAACAGATAATTATATCAAAAAATAGGCAGGAGATATGAACAGACACTTCTCCAATGAAGACATATAAATAGCTATCAGACACCTGAAAACAATGTTCATCATCACTAGGCATCATGGAGATTCAAATGAAGACCATATTAAGATGTCACTTTACACCAGTTAGAATGACCTAAATTAGGAAGACGGGAAACAACATGTGTTAGAAAGGATGTGGAGAAAGGGGAATCCTCTTACACTCTGGATGAGAATGCAAGGTGGTGCAGACTCTTTAAAGAAGAGTGTGGATATTCCTCAAGAAATTAAAAATAGAACTTCCCTATAACCTTGCAATTACACTCCTAGGTATTCACCTAAAAGATACAGATGGAATGAAAAGAAGGGCCATCTGTAACCCAAATTTATAGCAGCAATGGCCACGCTTGCCAAACTGTGGAAAGAACCATGATGCCCTTCAACGGAAGAATGGATAAGAAAGATGTGGTCCATATACACTATGGAGAATTATGCCTCCATTCAGAAAGGTTGGATACCCAACTTTGGTAGCAACATGGACGGGACTGGAAGCAATACTGCTGAGTGAAATAAATCCATCAGAGAGAGTTAATTATCATATGGTTTCACTTCTGTGTGGAGTATAACAAATAGCATGGAGGACAAGTGGAGATGGAGAGGAGAAGTGAGAGGAGAGAAATTGGAAGGGGAGGGAAACCATAAGAGACTATGGACTCTGAAAAAGAACCTAAGAGGGCATTGAATGAGCTGGGGTGGGAGGTTGGGGAAAGACGTGGTAGGTAATAGAGAGGGCACGGATTGCATGGAGCACTGGGTGTGGTACTAAAACAATGAATACGGTTACACTAAAAAGAAAGTGGAAAAAAAAAGTATATGCCAATAAGCGAAGCAACCTAGGTGAAATGGATGCATTCCTAGAAAACTGTAAAATTCCAAAATTGTACCAGGAAGAAATGTACAACCTGAATAGACCATTATCCAGTTAAGGGATTAAAGCAGTAATCAAAAACCTACCAAAAGAAAAGACTTTGGGACCTGAAGGATGCCCGAGCGAATTCCACCAAACGTTAAGAAGAAAACTAACACCTCTTCTCCTGAAGCTCTTTCCAAAATTTGAAGCAGAAGGAATACTTCCAGACACTTTTTATAAAGCCAGCATTACCCTGATCCATGAACCAGGCAAAGACCTCATCAAAAAGAAGAATTTCAAACCAATATCACTGTGAATATGGATGCTAAGATATTCAACAAGATTCTAGCTCCTAGGAACTTACAGTACATTAAAACGTTTATCTACCATGACCGAGTAGGATCCATCCCTGGGTTGCAAGATTGGTTCAACATCCGAAAATCAATCAATGTCATAGAAAAATTTAAGATGTGAAGATTAGAAAAACACATGGTCCTCTCAATTGGTGAAGAAAAAGCATTTCCAATATCCAGCATCCGCTACTGACTAAAATGCTGCAAAGTATAGGGATAGAAGGAATATTCGTCAACTTCATAAAATGTTTCTATGAAAAACCCACAGTGAATATCATCCCCAAAGGGTAAAAGCTGACAGCCTAAGCTTTGAAATCAGGAACATGACAAGGATGCCCACTCTCACCACTCTTGATCAACATAGGATGTGGAGTCCTAGCAACAGCAATCAGACAACAAAGAGGATAAAAGGTATCCAAGTTGGCAACCAAGACGTCAAACTCTTTCTCCTCACAGGACATACTTGATATGGAAAACCGAAAAGACTCTGACCCCAAACTCTCAGAACTCATACCGCAATTCAATAATGTGGCACGATATAAAATCATAGAACCGAAATCAGTGGCTATCTCCTACATTATCAATGAAAATACAGAAAGGGAATTTAGAGAATCAATTCCATTGACACAGCACCCAAACCATAAGAAACCTGGGAATAAACCAAACCAAAGAGGTAAAGGATTTGTACTCGAGATACTAGAGAACACTCATGAAAGAAATGCAAGAAATCCAAAGACGGAAAATCATTGCATTCTCATGGATCAGAAGAATAAACATTGTTAAAATGTCTATACTGCTTAAATTCGTCCATTTAATGCCATTGCAATCAAAATTGCACTGGAATCTTTAAAAGAGCTGGAACAAACACACGCCTCAAATTGTGTGGAATCAGAAGTGACCCCGTATTGCTAAGAATTGCTAAAAAGAGAAACAAAACTAGGAGCAACACGTTGCCTTATTTCAAGGGTTACTATGAAGCAATGATCACCAAGAGAGCATGGGAATGGCATAAAAACAGACCCATAGACCAGTGGAACACAGTAGACAGCTCAGATATGGACCATCAAATCTATGGCCAAATAAACTTCAAGAAAGCAAGGAAAAATATACAGTGGAAAAAAGAGAGTCTTCAATAAATGGTGCAGGATAACTGGGCAGGTCTATGTAGAAGAATGAAACTCGACCATCCTCTTACACCACACACAAAGATAAACTCATAATGGGTAAAAGACCTCAATGTGAGATAGGAATCCATCAGATTCCTAAGGAGATCATAAGCAGTATTCTCCTCAAATTCAGCCACAGGGACTTCTTTCAAGATATGCCTCCAAACCAAAGGAAACAGAAGCCAAAATAAACTTCTGGAACTTCATCAAAATCAAAAGCTTCCGCAGTGCATAGGAAACAGTCAAGAAAGCAAAGAGGGAACCCACAGAATGCAATAAGATATTTTCAAATGACAGGGCAGACAAAAAGTTCATATCCAGGATTATGAAGAACTCCTCAAACTCAACACACACAAAACAGATAATCATATCAAAAAATGGGTAGAAGATATGAACAGACACTTCCTCATGAAGAAATACAAATGGCTATCAGACAGCTGAAGAAATGTACATCATTACAAGGCATCAGGGAGATTCAAATGAAAACCATATTAATTGTCACCTTACACCTTACAGTTAGAATGCAAGAATGCTTTCTTGCATTCTAACCTTACAGTTAGAATGGTGTAAATTAGTAAGACGGGAAACAACATGTTTGGGACAGGTTGTGGAGAAAGGGGAATCCTCTTACACTGTGGGTGGGAAAGCAAGTTGGTGCAGCCTGTTTAGAAAACAGTGTGGATATTCCTCAAGAAATTAAAAATAGAACTTCCCTATAACCCTGCAATTACACTGAGGGGTTTGAAGTGGCATGGGGGTGGGAGGTTGGGGTACCAGGGGGTGGGTATTATAGAGGGCACAGATTGCATGGAGCACAGCGTGTGGTGAAAAAAATAATGAATACTGTTATTCAGAAAATAAATAAATTTAATTTAAAAAAATACGCAACAGTAAAAAAATTATCTGAGACATTGAAAGAGAGGGGTTGGGATGTTGGGGAAACATGTGGTGTGTAATAGAGAGGGCACGGATTGATGGAGCACAGGGTGTGGTGCTAAAACAATGAATACGGTTACACTGAAAAGAATTTCGAAAAAGAACACAAGTATATGCCAATAGCTAAGCAACCTAGGTGAAATGGATACATTCCTAGAAAACTGTAAATACCAAAATTGAACCAGGAAGGAATGCACAACCTAAAAGGACCCTTATCCAGTAATGAGATTAAAGCAGTGATCAAAAACCTCCCAAATCAAGACCCTATGACCTGAAGGATGCCTTAGCGAATTCTACCAAACTTTATGTAAGAACTAACACCTCTTCTCCTGAAGTTCTTTCCAAAATATGAAGCAGAAGGAAAACTTACAGACACTTTCTATGAAGCCAGCATTACCCTGATCCACAAACCAGGCAAAGTCCTCATCAAACAGGAGAATTTCAAACCAATATCACTGACGAATATGGATGCTAAGATTCTCAACAAGATTCTAGCTCTTAGGAACCTACAGTACATTAAAAAGTCTATCCACCATGACTGAGTAGGATCTATCCCTGGGTTTCAAGGTTGGTTCGACATTCACAAATCAATCAATGTCATAGAACCAATTAAGAAGTGAAGAGAGAAGAGCCACATGGTCCTCTCAATTGGTGAAGAAAAAGATTTGGACAAAATCCAGCATCCACTCCTGACTAAAATGCTGGAAAGTATAGGGATAGAGGGAATATTCGTCAACTTCATCAAATGTTTCTATGAAAAACTCACAGTGTATGCCATCCTTAAAAGGTAAAAGCTGACAGTCTTTGCTTTGAAATCAGGAACATGACAAGGATGCCCACTAAACCACTCTAGTTCAACATAGGCCGTGAAGTCCAGTAACAGCCATCAGACACAAAGAGAAATAAAAGTTATCCAAATTAGCAACGAAGAAGTCAAACTCTTCCTCCTCACAGATGACATACTTGATATGGAAAATGCAAAAGACTCCGCCCCCAAACTACCAGAAATCATACAGCAAATCAATAATGTGGCAGGATACAAAATCATGGTAGAAAAATCAGTGGCTTTCTTCTACATTATCAATGAAAATCCAGAAAAGGAAATTAGAGAATCAATTCCATTTACTACAGCACCCAAAACCTAAGATACCTGGGAATAAACCAAACAAAGAGTTAAAGGATTTGTACTCGACAAACTAGAGAACACTAATGAAAAAATGCAAGAAAACAAAAAACATGGAAAACCATTGCATTCTCATGGATGAAAAGAATAAACTTTGTTAAAATGTCTATACTGCCTAGAGCAATCGATCCATTTAAGGCCATTGCAATCAAAACTCAACCGGTATCTTTCAAAGAGCTGGAACAGACACACGCCTAAAATTTGTGTGGAATCAGAAGCAACACCGTATTGCTAAGAATTGCTGAAAAGAGAAACAAAATTGGGAGCACCACGTTGCCCGATTTCAAGTGATACTATGAAGCTGTGATCACCAAGAAAGCATGGGACGGGCATAAAAACAGACCCATAGACCAGTGGAACACAGTAGAGAGCTCAGATATGGACCATCAACTCTATGGACAAATAATCTTCAAGAAAGCAGGAAAAAAATATACAGTGGAAAAAGACAGTCTCTTCAATAACTGGTGCAGGGAAAACTGGGCAGCTCTATGAAGAAGAATGAAACTCGACCATCCTCTTACACTATACACAAAGATAAACTCATAATGGGTAAAAGACCTCAATGTGAGACAGGAATACATCAGAATCCTAGTGGAGAAAATAGGCAGTAATCTTTTCGATATCAGCCACAGCAACTTCTTTTAAAATATGTCTCCATAGGCAAAGAAAACAAAAGCGAAAATAAACTTCAGGGACTTCATCAAATTCAGAAGCTTCTGCGCTGCATAGGAAACAGTCAAGAAAGCAAAGAGGCAACCCACAGAATGCAATAAGATATTTGCAAATGACAGGACAGACAAAAGTTTGATATCCAGGATCTAGGAATATCTCTGAAACTCAATACACAGAATACAGATAATCATATCAAAACATGGGCAGAAGATATGAACAGACACTTCTCCAATGAAGACATACAAATGGCTATCAGACACCTGAAGAAATGTTCATCATCAATAGGCATCAGGGAGATTCAAATGAAAACCACATTAAGATGTCACCTTGCACCAGTTAGGATGGCCTAAATTAGCAAGACGGGAAACAACATGTGTTGGAGAGGATGTGGAGAAAGAGAAAATCTCTTACACTGTTGGAGGGAATGCAAGTTGGTGCAGCCTCTTTGGAGAACAGTGGGGAGATTTCTAAAGAAATTAAAAATAGAACTTCCCTATAACCCTGCAATTGCACTTCTAGGTATTTACCCCAAATATAGAGATGGCGTGAAAGAAGGGCCATCTGTAATTCAATGTTTAGAGCACCAATGGCCACGGTTGCCAAACTGTGGAAAAAACTAAGATGCCCTTCAACGGAAGAATGGATAAGGAAGGTCCATATACACTATAGAGTATTATGCCTCCATTCAGAAAGGATGAGTACCCAACTTTGGTAGTAACATGGACAGGACTGGAAGAGATTCTGCTGAGTGAAATAAATCAAGCAGTGAGTGGCTATTATAATATGGTTTCATTTACGTGTGGTGTATAACAAACTGCATGGAGGACAAGGGGAGATGGAGAGAAGAAGGGAGTGGAGGGACATCGGAAGGGGAGAAAAACCATGAGAGACAATGGACTCTGAAAAATAACCTGAGGGCTTTGAAAGAGCGGGGGTGGGAGGTTGTGGAAACACCTGGTGGGTAATAGAGAGAGAGCACGGATTGCATGGAGGACTGGGTGTGGTGGTAAAACAATAAATACAGTTACACTGAAAAGAAATTTGGGGAAAAAACAATATATGCCAATTAGGAAAGATCTTAGGTGTAATGGATGCATTCCTACAAAACTGTAAAGTCCCAAAATTGAACCAGGAAGAAATGTACAACCTGAATGGACAATGATCCAGTAATAAGATAAATGCAGTGATCTAAAACCTCCTAAAAGACAAGATCCCGCGACCTGAAGGATGCCTTAGCGAATTATACCAATCTTTAAGAAAAGAACTAACACCTCTTCTCCTGAAGCTCTTTCTGAAATTTGTAGCAGAAGGAAAAATTCCAGACACTTTTTATGAAGCCAGCATTACCCTGATCCACAAACCAGGCAAAGATATCAACAAAAAGAAGAATTTCAAGGCAATATCACTGATGAATATGGATGCTAAGAACTCCATAAGATTCTAGCTCCTAGGAACCTACTGTACATTAAACAGTCATTCCACCAAGACCGAGTAGGATCTATCCCTGGGTTGCAAGGTTGGTTCGACATTCAAAAATCAATCAATGTCATAGAACCTATTAAGAAGTGAAGAGAGAAGAACCACATGGTCCTCTCAATTGGTGAATAAAAAGCATTTGACAAAATCCAGCATCTGCTCCTGACTAAAATGCTGCAAAGTATAGGGATAGAGGAAATATTCGTCAACTTCATAAAATGTTTCTATGAAAAACCCACAGTGAATACAATCCTCAAATGGTAAAAGATCCCAGCCTTTGCTTTGAAATCAGGAACATGACAAGGACACCCACTCTCACAACCCTTGTTCAACATAGGCTGTGAAGTTCGGCAACAGCAATCAGACAACAAAGAGAAATAAAAGGTATCCAAGTTGGCAACGAAGAAATCAAACTTTCTCTCCTCAAGCATGATATAATCGTTATGGAAATCCCAAAAGACTCCGCCCCCAATCTATCAGACCTCAAATAGCAATTCAAGAATGTGGCAGGATACAAAATCATGATACAGAAATCAGTGGCTTTCTTCTACATTATCAATGAAAATACAGAAAGGGAAATTAGAGAATCAATGCCATTTATTACAGCGCCCGAACCATAAGATACCTGGGAATAAACCAAACCAAAGAGGTAAAGGATTTATACTCGAGGAACTAGAGAACAGTCATGACAGAAATGCAAGAAAACCAATGAGATGGAAAACCATTGATTTCTCATGGATCAGAAGAATAAACATTCTTAAAATGTGTATACTGCTTAGAGCAATTGATCCATTTAATGCCATTGCAATAAAAATTCCACCGATATCTTTCAAAGAGATGGAACAAGCACAAGCCTAAAATTTGTGTGGAATAGAAGCGACCCCGTATTGCTAAGAATTGCTGAAAAGAGAAACAAAATGGGAGCACCACGTTGCCTGATTTCAAGGGTTACTATGAAGCTGTGATCACCAAGAAAGCATGGGACTGGCATATAAACAGACCCCTAGACCAGTGGAACACAATAGAGAGCTCAGATATGGACTATCAACTCTATGGACAAATAATCTTCAAGAAAGCAGGAAAAAATATACAGTGGGAAAAAGGCAGTCTCTTCAATAAATGGTGCAGGGAAAATTGGGCAGCTCTATGTAGAAGAATGAAACTCGACCATCCTGTTACACCATACACAAAGAGGAAATCATAATGGATAAAAAGATTCCTGTCTCAAGGTGAGACAGGAATCCATCAGAATCCTAGAGGAGAACATAGGCAGTAATCTTTTGATATCAACCACAGCGAATTCTTTCAAGATATGTCTTCAAAGGCAAAGGAAACAAAAGCCAAAATAAACTTCGGGGACTTCGTCAAAATCAGATATTTACAAATGACAGTACAGACAAAGGTTGATATACAGGATCTATGAAGAACTCCTCAAAATCAACACACACAAAACAGATAATTATATCAAAAAATAGGCAGAAGTTATGAACAGACACTTCTCCAATGAAGACATACCATTGACTGTCAGACACTTGAAAAAAATGTTCATCGTCACTAGGCATCAGTGAGATTCAATTTAAGATCATATTAAGATGTCACTTTACACCAGTTAGAATGGCCTAAATTAGCAAGACGAGAAACAATATGTGTTAGAGAGCATGTGGAGAAAGGGGAATCCTCTTATACTGTGGGTGGGAATGCAAGGGGTGCAGCCTCTTTAGAGAATGGTGTGGAGATTCCTCAATAAATTAAAAATGGAACTTCCCTATAATTCTGCAATTACACTCCTAGGTATTTAACCCAAAGATACAGATGGCGTGAAAAGAAGGGCCATCTGTAACCCAAATTTATAGCAGCAATGGCCACGCTTGCCAAACTGTGGGAAGAACCAAGATGCCCTTGGAAGAATGGATAAGGAAGATGTGGTCCATATACACTATGAAGTATTATGCTTCCATTCAGAAAGGATGAATACCCAACTTTTGCAGCAACCTGGACGGGACTGGAAGAGATTCTGCTGAGTGAAATAAATCTATCAGAGAGAGTCAATTATCATAGGGTTTCACTTATGTGTGGAGTATAACAAATAGCATGGAGGACAAGGGGAGATGGAGAGGAGAAGGGAGTGGAGGGAAATTGGAAGGGGAGGGGAACCATGAGAGACTATGGACTCTGAAAAAGAATCTAAGAGGGCATTGAAAGAGCAGGGGTGGGAGGTTGGGGAAATACTTGGTGGGTAATAGAGAGGGGACGGATTGCATGGAGCACTGGGTGTGGTGCTAAAACAAAGAATATGGTTAAACTGAAAAGAGATTGGGAAAAATGTATATGCAAATAAGCTAAGCAACCTAGGTGAAATGGATGCATTCCTAGAAAACTGTTAAATCCCAAAATTGAACAAGGAAGAAATGTACAACCCAAATAGACCGTTATCCAGTAACGGGTTTAAACAGTGATCAAAAGCCTACTAAAAGACAAGACCCCAGGTCCTGAAGGATGCCCTAGCGAATTGCACCAAACTTTAAAAAAAGAACTAACACTTCTTCTCCTGAAGCTCTTTCCAAAATTTGAAACAGAAGGAATACATCCACTTATTTTAAAGCCAGCATTACCCTGATCCACACACCAGGCAAAGTCCTCATGAAGAAGGAGAATTTCAAACCAATATAATTGATGAATATGGATGCTACTATTCTCAGCAAGATCCTAGCTAATAGAATCCAACAGTACATTAAAAAGATTATCTGCCATGATCAGGTGAGATCTATGCCTAGGTTGCAAGGGTGGTTCAACATTTTCAAATCAATGTCATAGGACAAATGAATAAGAGAGGTAAGGGAACCACATGGTCCTCTCAATTGATGACGAAAAAGCATTTGGCAGCATCCGTTCCTGATTAAAACGCTTTGAAGTATAGGGATAGAGGAAATATTTGTCAACCTCTTAAAATGTTTATATGAAAAATTCACAGTAAATATCCTCCTCAATGGGTAAAAGCTGACAGCCTTCCCTTTGAGATCAGGAACATGAGAAGGATGCCCACTCTCACCAATCTTGTTCAACATAGTATTTGAAGTCCTCGCATCAAAAACAGACAATAAAAAGAAATAAAGTGTATCCAAATTGGCAATGAAGTCAATCTCTCTCTTCACATTTGATATACTTTATATGGAATACCCAAAAGTCTGCACCCCCAAACTACTAGAACGCATTCAGCAATCCAATGATGTGGCAGGATACAAAATCATTGTACAGGAATCATTGGCTTTCTTACATTACCAATGAAAATACAGAAAGGGAAATTAGAGAATTGATTCCGTTAACTACAACACCCAAACAATAACATACCTGGGAATAAACAAATCCAAAGAGGTAAAGGATCTACAACACTCGTGAAAGAAATTGAAGAAAACAAAAATGACAGAAGCCCATTGCATGCTTATGGATCAGAAGCATAAACATTGCTAAAATGTCTAGACATTTAATGTTAAGGGACTGCCTAGAGCAATTGATCCTTTTAATGCCATTCCAAAAAAAAAAAATTCCACCGGTATGTTTTAAAGTGCTAGAGCCAACACAAGCCTAAAATTTGTGTAGAATCAGAGAGACACTGTATTGCTAAGGAAATGCCAAAAAGTAAAACAAAACTGGGAGCATCACGTTGTCTGATTTCCAGTGTTATACAAAGCTCTGATCACCAATACAGCATGGGACTCACATTAAAACAGAAACATAGACCAGTGGAACTGAGTAGAGAGCTCAGATATGGGCAATAAACTCTACAGTCAAATAATCTTCAACAAAGTAGGAAAATATACAGTGGAATAAAGGCAGTCTCTTCAATAAATGGTGCTGGGAAAATTGGGACAGCTATGTGTAGATGAATGAAATTCGACCATTCTCTTACACCAAACACAGAGAACTCGAAATGGATAAAAGACCTAAACTTGAGGTAGGAATCCATGAGAATCATAGAGGGGAACATAGGCAGTAACCTCTTCATCACTGGCCAAAACAACTTCTTTCAAGATATGTCTCCAAAAACAAAGCAAACAAAAGCAAAAGTGAATTTTGGGGACTTCATCAATTCAAAAGCTTCTGCACAGCAAAGGAAACAGTCAACAAAACACAGAGGCAACCCAGGGAATGGGAGGAGATATTTGCAAATGATAGTACTTACAACATGTTGATATCCAGGATCTATAAAGAACTCCTCAAACTCAACACACACAAAGCAGAGAATCATATAAAAACATGGGCAGAATATAGGAACAGACATTTCTCCAATGAAGACATACAAATGGCTATCAGACACATGAAAAAATGTTCATCATCACTAGCCCTCATGGAGACTCAAATTAAAACACATTGAGATAGCACCTGACACCAGTTAGAACGGCCCAAATCAGCAAGATAGGAATCAACATGTGTTGGAGAGGATGTGGAGAAAGGGGAACCCGTATCTCAACTCTGCTCCAGGAATGCTCCTCTGCACTGGTGCCCCCAGGTGGGTCGCGCCATTTGTCACATTTTCCAGGTGTCCGTGACAAGTCCCAAGCAAGTAAGGGCCCAGGGCCACGGGGAGCAGGGTGAACCCCAAGGCTGCTTAACGCTGGCCAATTCTCAGGAGCGTTCTGCCCAACTGATCCCGGTTTGGGCAGAACACTCCTGAGAATAGGCCGGAAAATGCCCGGCAAATTCGCTTCGGGGGCCACACGTCTGAAGGGCCGCCCCCCCCCAGCCTGGCCCAGCATCGCGAGGGCTCGCACCCGAACACGGTCAGGAAGCCCTCTGCGAGGCAGACTGTGTTGAGGCCAACTAATCCTGCTTCATGGCCTGCAGGGGTCCCCTTCCTGGCGCTGTCCCATGGGGCCGGGCCCACCACCAAGCCCGTGCTCGAACCATCGCCTGCATCCCCAGCCTTCTGCTTCCAGGGTCCTGTCCCTCCTGGCCTCCATATCGGGAACCCAGTGTCCCGCAGGCACGCATCTCCCTACCACACCGGCGTCAATGGTGCCTTTCAGCACTCTGGACAACCCTCGGAGCGAGATAACCTGCCTGCGAACAATGAGGTCAGCCCCATTTTTGGGTTCCCCATCAGCCCGAAAAGACGGAGGCGAACACCAGGCCTCCACCTGTCCTTCAAATTTGCTCTGGGAACGCTTCCCTGCACCAGGGCCCTCGGGTGGGCCACGTCATTTCCACGGTTTTTCCGGGCGGCCGCCCCATGCAACGGGCGAGAAAGGGCCCTGGGCCACGGAGAGCAGGGCGGTCCGCAGGGCTGCCCAATGCCGGCCAATTCTCATGAGTGTTCTGCCCAGACCAATCCCGGTTTGGGCAGAACGCTCGGGAGAATTGGTCGGGCAACACCCAGGGAACTCGCTTCGGGTGTAGCATGTCTGCAGCATTCCCCCACCGGGCCTGGCCTGGCATTGCGAGCACTCGTGCCGGAAACCCGCTAGGAACCATCCATGAGGAAGGATGTGGTGAGGCCGAGGCCTGATGATCCTCAGCCTGCGGTGGTTCCTTCCCTGGTGCTGTCCCATGGGGCCGGGCATTGCACGAAGCCCACACTCCAACCCTCGCCTACTTACCGAGCCTTCCGCTTCCGGTGTCCTACCTTCATGGCCTCAGTATGGGGAACCCTGAGTCCCGCGGCCACTCATCTCCCTACCACCCCGGCGCCAAAGGTGCCTTTCGGCGCTTCGGACAAGCCTCGGAGTGAGAGAAACCTGCATGCCCCAACTGAGGTCAGACCCAATCTTGGGCGCCCCATCCGCCTGAAAGATGGAGGCACACTCCCTGCTGCCACTGGTCCTTCAACTCTGCTCTGAAAACGCTCCCATGTCCCGGGGACCCCTCATGGGCCACGTCCTTTCCGTGCCTTTTCTGGGCGGCTGCCCCATGCCCCGGCGAGAAAGGGCCCTGGGCCACGGAGAGCAGGGTGGTCCACAGGGCTGCCCAATGCCGACCAATTCTCACGAGCGTTCTGCCCAAACTTATCCCAATTTGGGCAGAACGCTCATGATAACTGGCAGGAAAACGTCCAGCGAACTCGCTTCGGGTGTCGCACGTCTGTACAGCCGCCCCCATGGGCCTGGCCCAGCTTTTCGAGCAATTGTGCCCGAACACTGCCAGGAAGCCCTACGCGGGGCAGGCTGCGGCGAGGCCGATGCCTCCTGCTCCTCGGCTTCTGAGGGTCCCCTCCTTGGAACTGTCACATGGGGCCAGGGATGCCCTGAGACTCGGGCTCGAAATTTCACCTGCTTCCCAGCCTTCTGCTTCTGCTGTCCCTCCATACCTCCATCTGGGGAAACCTGAGTCCCCCGGCTACTCCTCCCCTTTCCACCCCGGCGCCAACGGTGCATTTCGGTGCTTCCGACAAGCCGAAGAGCGAGAGAAACATCCATGCCCCAACTGAGGAGAGCCCCATCCTTGGGCGCCCCATCCGACCGAAAAGATGGAGGCGCACGCCCTGCCAGCACCCGTTCTTCAACTCTGCTCCGGGACCGGTCCCCTGCACCGGAGCCCCGCGTGGGCCGCATTGTTTCTGCACCTTTTCCGGGCTGCTGTCCCATGCCCCGGGCAAGAAAGGGCCCTGGGTCACGGAGAACAGGGCTATCCCCAGGGCTTCCCAACGCCGGCCAATTCTCAAGAGCGTTCTTTCCAAACTTATTCTGGTTTGGGCAGAACGCTCGTGAGAATTGGCTAACCCGCTTCGGGTGTCACACATCTGCACGGCCACCCCACTGGGCCTGGCCCGGCTTTTCAAGCAATTGCCACACGAACACCGCCAGGAAGCCCTCCGCGAGGCAGGCTGCCAGGAGGCCAACGCCTCCTGTCTTCGGCATGCGGGGGTCCCCTCCTTGCCACTCTCCCATGGGTCCATGGCTGCCCCGAGACTCGGGCTCGAAATTTCGCCTGCATTCAAGCCTTCCGCTTCCAGGGTCCTGTCCCTCCATGCCTCCATCTGGGGAAACCTGAGTCCCGCGGCCATGCCTCCCCCTCCAACCCCGGTACCAATGGTGCACTTCGCCTTTCGGACAAGCCTCGGAGTGAGAGAAACCTGCATGACCCAACTGAGGACAGCCCATCCTTGGGCGTCCTTTCAGACCGAAAAGACCGAGGCGCACACCCTGCCACCACCCGTCCTTCAACTCTCCTCCTGGAACACACCCCTGTGCCGGGGGCCCCGCATGGGCCATGTCGCTTCCTGCCCCTTTTCCAGGCAGCCGCCCCATGCCCCGGGCGAGAAAGGGCCCTGGGCCACAGAGAGCAGGGCGGTGTGCAGGGCTGCCCAACGCCGGCCAATTCTCATGAGCTTTCTGCCCAAACCGATCCCAGTGTGCCCAGCCACCACCCGTCCTTCAACTCTGCACCGGGAATGCTTCCCTGGCCAGGGCCTCTGGGTGGGCCCGGAGGAAACTCGTTTCGTTTCCGCGCGTTTTCCGGAAAGCCGACCCTTGCTCTGGTCGAGAAAGGGGCCTGTGTAATGGAGAGCAGGGTGCTGCGCAGGGCTGCCCATGGCCGGCCAATTCTCCCGATCCCAGTTTGGGCAGAACCCTCGTGATAATTGGCTGGAAAACGCCTGGAGAACTCGCTTCGGGTGCTGCATGTCTGCAGGGCTGCCCCACCTGGAATGGCAGGCATCGCGAGCGCTTGAGCACACACATCGCACATCGCCAGGAAGCCCTCCCCGAGCAGGCTGCAGTGAGGCCGACCTCACTGCTAATCCTCGACCTGCGGGGTCCCTTCCCTGGTGCTGTCCCATGGGGCCAGTCCTGCCATGAATCCCAGGCTCGAAATTTTGCCTGCTTCCCAGCCTTCTGCTTCCGGGGTCCTGTCCCTCCATGCCTCCATCTGGGGATCCCTGAGTCCCACGGCCACGCCTCCCCCTCCCACACTGTCACCAAAGGTGCCTTTGGGCGCTTCAGACGGTCCTCGGAGAGAGAGAAATTTGCATGCCCCAACTGAGGTCAGCCCCATTCTTGGGCTGCCCATCTGCCCTAAAGACGAAGACGTTCGCCCTGCCGCCTCCTGTCCTTCAACTCTGCTCCGGGAACACACCCCTGCGCTGGGGCCTCCAGGTGGGCTGCATCGTTTCCGTGTGTTTTCCGGGCAAGAAAGAGCCCTGGTCCACGGAGAGCAGGGCAGTCGGCAGGGCTGCCAAACACCGGCCAATTCTCACGAACGCTCTGCCCAAAACGATCCCAGGTTGGGCAGAACTCTCGTGAGAATTGGTTGGAAAACGCCCGGCAAACATGCTTCGGGTGCCGCACGTCTGCAAGGCCCCCCCACCCCCACCCCCGGTTGGCGCGGCATTGCGAGCAATCCAGTAGGAATTCCGCCAGGAAGCCTTCTGCAAGGCAGGCTATGGCGAGGCCAACGACTCCTGCTAATCCTGGGCCTGCGGGGAGTCGCATCCCTGGTGCTGTACCATGGGGCCGGGCCTGTCTCGAAGCCCGGGCTAAAACTATCGCCTGCTTCCTCAGCCTTCTGCTTCCAGGGTCCTGTCCCTCATGGCCTCCATATTGGGAACCCTGCGTTCTGCGGCCACGCAACTCCCTACCACACCAGCACCAATGGTGACTTTTGGCATTTCGGACAACCATGGGAGCGAGAAAACCTGCGTACCCACAATGAGGTCAGCCGCATCCTTAGGCGCCCCATCTGCCTGAAAGATGGAGGCGCACGCCTGGCCGCCACCTGTCCTTCAACTCTACTCCGGGAACGCTCCCCTGGGCCAGAGGCCCCGCATGGGCCACGTCTTTTCCGTGCATTTTCCAGGCAGCCGCCCCATGCCCAGGGCGAGAAAGGGCCCTGGGCCACAGAAAGCAGGGCGGTCCACAGGGCTGCCCAACGCTGACCAATTCTCACAAGCGTTCTGCCCAAACCGATCCTGGTTTGGGCAGAACGCTCGTGAGAATTGGCCCCAGTGCATAGGAGCGTTCCCAGAGCAGAGTTGAAGGACTGGTGGCGGCCGGGCTTCCACCTCTGTCTTTAGGGCAGATGGGGCACCCAAGGATGGGGCTGACCTCAGTTGGGGCATGCAGGTTTCTCTCGCTCTGAGTCTTGTCCGAAGCAACCAAAGGCACCGTTGGCGCTGGGGTGGGAGGGGGAGGTGTAGCTGTGGGACCCAGGGTTCCCCAGATGGAGGCACCGAGGGACAGGACCCCAGAAGCAGAAGGCTGGGAAGCAGGCAAAATTTCGAGCCCGGTCTTCGTGGTGGGCCCGGCCTCATGGGACAGCACCAGGGAGGGAACCCCCGAAGGCCAAGGATTACAGGAGGCGTCGGCCTCACTGCAGCCTGCCTCACGGAGGGCTTCCTGGTGAGGTGCATGCTCGCGCTCGCGATGCTGGCCATGCGTGGTGGGGCTGCCCTTCAGACGCGTGGCACCCGAAGAGAGTTTGCCGGGCCTTTTCCAGGCTCAGGGACAGGTTGTATCATAAGATGGTATTCCAGAACAGAACCCTGAGGACAGATGCCTGAAAACCTAATCAAGTGTTCCAATGAGGTCCAATGGCATGTGAGGTTCAATCTTCTAACCTAGGACCATTGACGTGGCTGTCCATCTGAATGTAGCTAATCAGGGTGTTTCATACTGTGCATTTGCATCTAGACAGCCGCCAAAATTGGAGTGGGCTCAGGGTCCTTGCAGGTTTCTCTTAATCTGGAAGGTTTGGGCAACTGTGATAGGCACAGTTTCCTTGGGGAATTCAGCCACAGTCCTTTGGTGCACCTCGAGTGACCCCATCCAGGAGGGCATGTGAGCCATGGTTTTGGGAAAGAAGTCTGCAAACACAAATTCAGGTTCGGATTAGTCGCGGGGTGATCACAGGCCAAATGCATAGACCTGGGGGTCAGCTTATCAGGAACTGTAATTAGGATGACTAGAAGACAGTAGCACAGACTTTTCCATCTGGATTGTGTGTCCAGAATGACCTCAGAATGTAGGTGAGGTCTCATGCATCCATGGGAGACTTTTTGTCTCTAAGGATCCTGGCGGCTCCCCTTAGCTTGGTGGCTTTTTCGGGGAAAATAAGAGTGCTGTTTTCCAACTTAGAGGTGCCCCAAAACAGGGATTTTAGATATGGTTTCTAAGTCTGGGAGCCTGGAAAATCCCACCAAGGGTTAGAATTTGGGGTTAGGGGAGTACCAGGCCTGCAATGCAGGAATCTTGTGGTGGAACTAGGAGAGTTTTTTTGAAAGCATACTTGGGTGAAGGTCACAATGCCTGTTTGTGCCCTGGGGAGCCATCAGGAGTTGGCGTGGTCACATTGGCCATGTACCTTGCTCCCTCCCACTTTGAGAGCTGGATACCCATTTTAACACCCAGGTGTCCTTTCATGGAAAAGGAGTAGAACTCTATAGTGTTTCAGGTTCCCCCATTGGAAGGATTTCAGCAAAATCTGGGGAAAGGTGCGAGAATACCAAGTATGGGTAGAGATGACAGACTTGGGCCATGGCCAGTCCCACATGCTAGATATGGGACCTGCACTCCCTGTGACTGACTCTAGGTCGGGACACAGGCTCTGTAAGACACAACACTAGTGGCCAGGGAAGTCTATAAATCGGGGTTCCCTCCAGGGCCAAGCAGACTGATCCTAATGTGGGGATTCTGGGCAGACTAACCAGGCACTTCTTCCTATGAGGGAGGCAGAATGCTGCATTGTGGCTCCAGAATTCAATATCAAGAGGCCTTGGGGAGCAGTAGGGTGAGGATGGAATTGTAGACACAAGCTACTGTACAATTCAGTGCCAAGCGGAACACAGTTCCAGTGTGAAGCATCTTTATTGATATATCCAGCACCTGAGTAAGGACGGATGTCAGATGTTTGCCCACACTAGAGTTTGTGTCTACAATGACCAATAAATGGAGGGGTGGCATCAAGAGCCCATGGAGGATTTCCCACTCTGAGACTTGTGAGATGCTCCAAACAGCAAGGTTTCCTTTTACTGGACAGGTGGAGTCTGGTTTGTTTGCTCCACAGTACCCCATGTTTGGGTAGTAGAGCTCTTCAGCATGGATGCCTGGAAAGCACACCTCCATTGACCTTTGCAGCTGAGGAATATGGCAGTTTCGTTCTGATGACTCTGGGGCCTTGGTAAAGGCCTTGAGTTGACATGGAATATCTTGCACATGGGTCACAATGCTGGTTTGTTACCAGGGAGATCTTAGGATGCACTGTTGGCAAAGGGGCCTTGCAGGATTCTCATACCCTGAGAGTTTGACACATGTCCAAGAGCACGGTTTCCTTCTGGGGACAAGAGTTGTTCTGTTGTGTGGCTCAGGGACCACATGTTGTATCATAAGTTTTTATTCCAGAATAGGCCTCTGAGGACAGATGCCTTAAAAACTAATGGGGGGTTCCAATGAGGTCCTGGTTCAATGTCTGGTTCAATATTCTGACTCAGGACCATTGACTTGGGTGTCTGACTGGATGTAGGGAATCAGGGTGTTTCAGAGTGTGCATTTGCATGCAGAGTGTCCTCCAATATTGGGGTGGGCTCAGGGACCATGCAGGTTTCTCCTAATCTAGAGGTTTGGGGCAACTATGATGGGCGAAGTTTCCTTGGGAATGACAGGCACAGTCCTGTGGTGTGTCTCCAAAGACGAGATCCTGGAGGGTATGTGAGCTATGGTTTGGGAGAGAAGTCTGCAAAGAAAAACTTGGGTTAGAGTTAGTGTCAAGGCGATTGCAGTCCCAATGCGTAGACCTGGAGAGCAGCTCATCAGGAACTGTAAAGAGGGTGATACGAATGCGGTATTACAGGCTATTATATCTGGATTGTGTGTCCCGGATGGCCTCGGAATGCAGATGTGTTCTCATGGATACATGGGAAACTTTTCCTCTCTAAGGATTCTAGCGGCTCCCAATAGTTTGGTGGCCTTTTCGTGGAAGGGAATAGGGCTGTTTTCCACATTAGTGGTGCCTCAAAACAGGGATTCAAGAGACGGCTCTGGGCCTGGGTGCCTAGAATATCCCGCCAAGTGTTAGTATTTGGAACTAGGGGAGTACCAGGCCTGCAATGCGGTATCCTGGTGGTGCAACTGAGAGGGCATATTTGAATGCATGCTCAGGCTTAGGGCCACAATGCCTGTTTGTGTCCAGGGTGGCACCCATGAGTGACAGTGGTCTCATGGGCCACACTCTGAAGGTTGGACACCCATCTCAATAGCCAGGTTTCTTGACCTCAGGAATGAGGAGTTCTCCTGTGCTTCAGGTTCCCACATAGGCAGGGATTCGAGCTACGGTCTAGGAAAGATGCCTGAATACTCATGTTGGATAGAGATGATGGTTTTGGGGCTTTGACATGTCCCACCTAGAGGATATGGGGCCCACTGTCTGCGTGGCTGTCTGGAGGTCATGGCTCAAACTGTGTCAGACAGAGCCTGATATTAAGGTGCCGTCAAGGCCCAGGCAGGTGGATCCTCATGTGGGGTTTCAGGCAGACTCTACAGGCACATCTTCTTTCTTTGGGGTAGGCAGAATGCAGCATTGTGGCTCCAAAGTTCTCTATCAAGAGGGTTTGCGGACGAGGAAGGTGAAGATGGACTTGTAAACATAATCTATGGTTCAATTTGGTGCCAAGCGAAAGACAGTTCCAGTGTGCAGCGGCTGATGTGAGGTACCCAGGACCTGAGTAAGGGCAGATGTCAGATGCTTGCTCACACTGGAGTTTGTGTCTACAATGACCACCAAATGGAGGGGTGGTGTCACGAGGCCATGGAGGATTTCCCACCCTGAGGCTTGTGAGATGCTCTAAATAGCAAGGTTTCCTTCTACTGGACAGGGTGAGTCTGGTTTGCTTGCTCCAGTGTCCCCCATATGGAAAGTTTGCTTGCAGAGCTCTCCCGCATGGCTGCCTGAAAAGCACAACTCCATTGACCACTGCAGGCAAGGAACATGGCAGGTACGATCTGGTGGCTCTGGGGTGAAGTTCCAACCGGGCTGAGTTGACATGGAGTTTCATGCTGTTGGATCACAATGCTGGTTTGTATCCAGGGAGACGTTAGAATGTTGGGGTGGTCAGAGGCTATGCAGGATTCTCCTACACTGAGACATGGACACAGCTACCAAGAGCAAGGTATCCTTTTGGGGACAGAAGCGGTTCTGTTGTGTGGCTCAAGGAACACATGTTGGAATATAAGTCAGTATTGGAGAAAAGGCCTCTGGGAACAGGTGCCTAAAAATCTAAACTGGGGTATCAATGAAGTCCTATAGTCATGGCAGGTTCAAACTTCTGACTCAGGCCCTTGGATTTGGATGTCTGCCTGGAGGCAGTAGCTCATTGTGTGTCAGAATGTGCATTTGGGTCCAGAGCCTTCTTAGAAATTGAGGTGGGCTCAGGGGATTTTACTTTGCTCCTAATCTTCAGGGTTTGGGCAACTGTGAAGGGCAGAGTTTCCTTTGGGAGTGTAAGGACAGTCATCTGGTATGGCATCATAGGCCCCATCCTGGGGGGGCATGTGGGCCAGCGCTTTGGGGAGAGATATCTGCAAAAGCAAACTAGGGTTAGAGTGAGGGCCGAGGTGATCACAGGTCCGATGTTCAGGCCCAGACGGCAGCTCAGAGTGTACTGAAATTAAGGTGTCATAGCGCAGGTTCTTCTGTTGGGTGTGTGTCCGGGATGGTCGCTAAAGGTAGGGGTGGCTTCATGAGTCCATGAGAAATTCTTCATCTCTGGGGATTCTGCTCAACTCCCAAGAGTTTGGTGTCTCTGAGGGAAGGGAAGACTGTTGTTTTCCGTCTCAGAGGACACACAAATAGAGATTCCAGAGACAGGTTCTGGGTCTGGGTGCCTGGAAAACATGAACAAGGGTGAGGATTTGGCCTTAGGGACCTGGAAGTCCCACTCTGTGGGCTCCTGATCCAGCTATTGCATGGTTTTGTTTGAAAGCAAGCTCACGCTACCTGTTTGTATCCAGGGAGCCTTCCATGTGTGACCGTGGTCTCATGGGCCATGCAGCTGGTTGCCACGCAGAGAGTTGGGAAGGAAAAGTACTCTTTTGTGTCAGGTTCCCCCATAGGCATGGATTTGCGCTACGGTCTGGGACAGAGGTCTGAATATCCAGGTTGAGTAGAGATGTTGGTTTCAGGCCACAGAAAGTCACACCTTCAGGAAATGGGGCCCATCTCTGGGTGGCTGACTGGAGGTCGTGGCACAGTCTGTGTCAGACAGAGCCTTGTGAACATAGAAACCTAAGGACGAAAGTCTGAGAACAAAAGATTGGCTTAGGTTTCTGGGTGAGGACATGGCAGGCACAATCTACAGACCTGAATTGAGATCTCGTGCATCTGAAGTCAGGGCGAGGATCAGACGATCGCTCACGATGGACTTTCTGTCCCTGATAACCACTTCATGAAGGGGGGGATCACGAGGCCAAGGGGGTTTTACCACGATGGGAGTTGTGAGAAGCTCCAAACTGCAAAGATTCTTCTGCAGGAAAATTGAGACCTGTTGGTTGGTGCCAGTCCAATGATTATGAGCAGGGTTCTAAGGATGGATGGTTGGGTAGCCCACCACGCATTCAATTGTCTCCTAGTAACAAGACAGGTTAGATCTGCTGGATCTGGGGGAGCAACCGAGGAGGCGAGTTGAAATAGACTCTCCTGTGGATGGGTCCTAATGTGTTTTGGTGTCTATGGAGACCTTGGAATGAAGTGGTGGCACTGGGTCCTGAACGGATCTCCTAAACAGAGGCTTTGACACAGCTCCAACGTGCAAGTTTCCCATGTGTAGATGAGACTTGTTCTGACGGGTGAGTGAAGAAACAGCCATATGCTGGTATTGAAATCCAGGCCTCTGAGGAGAGATATCTGGAAAACAAAGCAATGGATCCGATTAGTGCCTAGGGGTCTGTTCGTTCTTTTTTACCTCTGGGGACATCTGTCTACGGGTCTGAGTGCAGGTAGGTGCTCAGATGGGCTCAGATTCCTCCTGTTTTTCCTGGGAAGAAACCACTATTGGGATGGCCTCAGGGACTTTGGAGGTTTATCCTATTAGTAGGGCTGTGGCCATTGGAATGGGCACACACAATTCCCTTAGAGAGGGCAAGTACTGTCCTCAGGTTTGGCACCAGTGGCCTGAGCATGTAGGGTGTGTAGGCCAGAGCTGATTGGACAGTTGTCTGAAAACACAAACTCGGCTTATGTTTCGGGTCATAGGAATGGCAGAACTGATCTAAAGACCATGAGGAGAACCCTCGAGATATGAAAAAAGGGGGAGTGTGAGGCTCTTGCTCAAGTTTATGTCTCTGGATATCGTGTCACTCATGGTCGTGAAATTTCCGGGTGTCTTCATGGGAAATGAATGAGTCCTACTCTCTGGGGGTTTGGCCCCATCCAAAGAGTTTGGGGTCATTCTGTGGGACGGAAGAAGTCCGTTTTTTTGTAGTTATGGTTTGTTTTGTTTTGTTTTTAACCTCAGGTGTCGCACCAAATGAGGGTTTCCAGAGTAGAGTCCTGGGGAGGGGCATCTGGACAACCAGAAATCTGGTTAAAAATTAGGGAATAGGACAGGTCAAGCCCATTATGACATCTAATGGTCCAGCCACTGAGAGGACTTACTAGAGGACAGGACTCACGCTAAGTGTCACAATGCGTATTTATGCCCTCCTTGCACTCAAGAATGGACGGGGCCTCAGGGTGAATGCTGTTTTCTCCTACACTAAACGTTGGACAACATACCAAACACAAGGTTTCTTGCCATGGGTAAGGAGGGGTTCTGATTTATGCATCACATTCACCCCTGGGCAGTGATTGGACTTAAGGTCTAGATTCTGAAGCCTGAAAACTGAGGTCGGGAAGACGTGATGACCTATGTCCATGGCGGTTCTGATGTGCTCTGTGTGCGGTCAGCTGTCTGGGTGTTGGTCAGGAGGTCCGAGCTCAGGTTGTTTCAGACAGTGCATTAGTACCCACGTTAGACTATATAATTTGGGAGCAGTCGAATGCTGTGTAGGTTTTTCCTCATTTCAGCTGCCTGGGCAGCTCATTAGGCATTATATTCTTTCTAGAGGGAAAGCAGAGTGCTTCACTGTCGGTCCAGAATTGCCAAACCAGAGGGCTTCGGGGCCAGGAGAGTGAGGACGGAAGTCTGAGAACACAAGCTAGACTTCGGATTCAGGGTGAGGGCACGGCAGGTAACCCCTGCAGATCTGAACCAATATGTCATGCATCTGATGGCAGGGCGAGGATCAGACGTTGGCTCAGGTTGGAGTTTCTGTGCATGACGGCCCCTTCATGAAGGGAGCGGAATCTCGAGGCCATGGAGGTTTTCCACGTTGGGAGATGTGGGATGCCCCCTTCAAGGATTCCTTCTGCGGGACAATTGAGACCTGTTGGACAGCTCCAGGACATCCCATATGGAATGACTCCAGAGCACCGTTCGAGGATGGATGCCTGGGAAGTCCGCCTCGCATTCCAATTGTCTCCTAGCAACAAGACGGTTTAGATCTGATGGTTCTGTGGGAGCAACCGGGTGGCTGAGTTGAAATGGACTTTCCTGAGGATGGGTCCTAATATGTGTTTGTGTCCATGAGGGCCTTGGAATGGGGCGGTGGCACCGAGACCCTGAAGTATTCTCCTAAGCTTTTGACATAGCTCCCATGCACAAGTTTCCTTCTGGAGACGAGATTTGTTCTGATGGGTGCCTCAGGAAATCCCCCCTGCTGGTATTGGAATCCATGCTTTTAAGGAGACATGCCTGTAAACCAAAGCAATGGATCCGATAATGACCTCGGGTCCTGTCTGTTTCAATATTCTTCTCTGGGGACATCGATCTATGGTATGAGTGGAGGTAGATGTTCAGCTGGTATCAACCGCCCTTTTTTGTCCCAGGCGACCTACACTATTGGGATGGCTGCAGGGACTTTGGAGGGTTCTCCTAAATTGTACGATTTTTGACAATGGAATGGGCAGAATTCCCATGGATTGGGTGGGCGCAGTCCTAATGAGTGGCTCCAGAGGCCCAAGCCTGGAGGATGTGAGGCCCTGGACTTTGAGGACAGAAGTCTGAAAACACAAACTCAGCGTAGGTTTGGGGACGTAGGTATGACAGGCCCAATCTACAAACCATGCGAAGAACTCTTCAGGATATGAATAATGAGCGAGACTGAGGTGCTTGTTCAGGCTTTTGTCTCTGGATTTTGTATCAGCGATGGCCGTGGAATTTGGAGAGGCCACATGGGCTATGGACGAATCTTCCTCTCTATGGATTTGGCCCGATCCCAATTGTTTTTCGTCAATCTGTGGGATGGGAGGACTCTTTCAGGTTTGTTACCTCAGGTATCCCACCAGAAGAGGAATTCCAAAGCAGAGCCCTGGGGAAAAGTGAAGGGACAACCCGAACTATGATTAAAAATTGGGGACTAGGGGCATAGCAAGCCCAATATGCTGTCTCTTCATCCAGCTACTGAGCGGCCTTACCAACGTGGGAAAACCTCCATGGCCTCGAGATTCTGCTCCCTTCATGATGGGGCAGTCATGCACAGAACTCCAACCTGAGCCAACGTCTGATCCTCGCCCTCACTTCAGATGCCTGAGATATTGGTTCAGATCTGCAGGGGTACTTGCCGTGCCCTCACCCTGAAACATAAGTCTAGCTTGTGTTCCCAGACTTCTGTCCTAACACTCCTGGCCACGAAGACCTCAAGTTTGGCAATTCCGGACACACAATGCAGCACACTGCCTGCCATGTAGAAAAAAAATATTGCCTAATGAGCAGCCCAGACACCTTAAATGAGGATAAACCTACTCAGCACTCCACTGTACCCAAATTATATACTCTAACCTGGGCACAAATGCACTGTCTGACACAACCTGAGCCCGGACTTCCTGACCAACACCCATAGAGCTGACCGCACACTGAGAACATCAGACTCGCCATGGCCTTAGGTCATCATCTCTCCCCTATCTCAGTTTTCAGGCTTTAGAACCTAGACCTTATCTCCAATCACTGCCCAAAGGTGACTGTGATGCAGAAATCAGAACTCTTCCTTACCCATGGCAAGAAACCTTGTGGTTGGCATATTGTCCAACATTCAGAGTAGGAGAAAACAGCATTCACCCTGAGGCCCCGCCCATTCTTGATGCGACGAGAGCATAAACACGCATTGTGACCTCAGCATGAATCCTGTCCTCTAGTAAGTCCTCTCAGTGGCTGGACCATTAGATGTCATAATGGGCTTGATATGTCCCTAGGCCCCAATTTTTAATCAGATTTCTGGTTGTCCAGTCGCCCCTCCCCAGGGCTCTACTCTGGAATCCATCATTTGGTGGGACACCTGAGGTTGAAAAACAAAACGAAACAAATCATCAACACAAAAAAAACTGACTTCTTCCATCCCCAGAATGACCCCAAACGCTTTGGATTGGGCCGAAACCCCAGAGAGTAAGACTCGACCATTTCCCATGAAGTCACCCGGAAATTTCACGACCATGGGTGACACGATATCCAGAGACAAAGACTTGAGAAGGAGCCTCACACTCGCCCTTTTTCCATATCCCCAAGAGTTCTCCATGGTCTGTAGATCAGTCCTGCCATACCTATAACCCGAAACATAAGCCGAGTTTGTGTTTTCAGAAAACTGTCCAAACTGCACTGGCCTACACACCCTACAGATTCAGAACCCTGGAGCCAAACCTGAGGACTGTGCTTGTACCCTCCAAGGGAATTGTGTGTGCCCATTCCAATGGCCACAACCCTACTAATTGGATAAGCCTCCAAGGTCCCTGAGGCCATCCCAAAAGTTGTGGCTTCCCAGGACAAACAGGGGCAATCTCAGCCCATCTGAGCACCTACCTGCACTACCCGTAGACTGATGTCCCCAGAGGTAAAAAGGAACGAACAGGCCCCTAGGCACTAATCGGATCCATTGCTTTGGTTTCCAGGCATCTCTTTTCAGAGGCCTGGATTTCAATACCAGCATATGGCTGTTTCTTGACTCACCCATCAGAACAAATCTCATCTTCCAATGGGAAACTTGCACATTGGAGCTGGGTCAAAGCCTCTTTTTAGGAGAACCCTTCAGGGCCCCAGTGCCACCGCTTCATTCCAAGGTCTTCATAGACACAAAAACGCATTAGGACCCATCCACAGGAGAGTCCATTTCAACTCTGAAATCTCTGTTGCTCCCCCAGATCCAGCAGATCTAACCTACCTTGTGGCTAGGAGACAATTGGAATGCGAGGTGAGCTTCCCAGTCATCCATCCTTAGAACCCTACTCAGAATCATTGGCCTAGTGCCAAACAACAAACCTCAATTGTCTAGTGAAGAATCTTTGCAGTTTGGAGCTTCTCAAAACTCCCATCGTGGGAAAACCCCCATTGCCTCATGATCCCCCCCCTTTCTAGAAGGGGCCATCATGGAAAGTAACTCCAACCTGAGCAATCCTCTTATCCTCTCCCTGTCTTCAGAAGCACGAGATATCGATTTATGTCTGTAGATTGTGCTTGCCATGTCCTCACCCAGAAACCTAAGCAAAGCTTGTGTTCTCAGACTTCCATCCTCAGACTACTGGCCGACAAGCCCCCCAGTTTTGAATTCCAGAAATACAATGCAGCACTCTGCCTGCCCTCCAGAATAAAAACGTTGCCGTCTAGGGCAACCCAGTAACCCCAAATGAGGATCAACCGGCACGCCATTACGCTGCACCCCAAAATATAGGTTGACCTGGGCACTAATGCCGTTTCTGACACAGCCTGAGCATGGACCTCCTGGCCGCACCCACACAGCTGGCGGCACTGAGCACATCGGCCCACCATGGCCTTAGGTCGTCATCTCTTCTCAACCTCGGTTTTCAGGCTTCAGAACCTAGACCTTATCTCCAATCACTCCCCAGGTTTGAAAATGATGCAGAAATTAGAACTCCTTCCCCATGGCAAGAAACCTTGTGGTTGGCATGTTGTCCAACGTTCAGTGTAGTTGAAACCAGTGTGGCCCATGAGGCCCTGCTCAAACTCACGGACCACATTGGTCACAAACACACATTTAACCCTCAGCCTGAGCCCAGTCCTCAGGTAAGGCGTCTCAGTGGATGGATGAGGAGTGAGCATATTGGGCTTGCCATGCCCCTAGGCCCAATTTTTAACCATAGTTCAGGTTGTCCCTTCACTCTTCCCCAAGGCTCTGCTTTGGAATTCCTCTTTTGGTAGGACACCTGAGGTAACAAACCTGAAAGGAGTCCTGCCATCCTACAGATTGACGAAAAACAATTGGGATCGGGCCAAATCCACAGAGATGAAGACTCGTCCATGGCCCATGAGGCCTCCCCGCCATTCCACGGCCATCGTTTGTACAAAATCCAGAGACAAAGGGGTGAGCAAGTGCCTCAGATTCGCTCTTTCTTCATATCCTGAAGAGTTCTTCTCATGGTTTGTACATCAGGCTTACCATACCTACGTCCCCAAACCTAAACTGAATTTCTGTTTTTAGACTTCTATTCTCAAAATCCTGTGCCACTCACCCTCTAGGTTGGGGCCCCAGAATCTCCAACATGAGCCAACGTCTGATCCTCGCCCTGACATCAGATGCATGAGATATTGGTTCAGACCTGCAGGGGGTACCTGCTGTGTCCTCGTCCTGAAGCCCAAGTCTATCTTGTGTTCTCAGACATCCGTCCTCACACTCCTGGCCGTGAAGCCCTCGAGTTTGGCAAGTCCGGACCGACAATGAAGCACTCTGCCTGCCCTCTAGAAAAAAATACATTGCTCAATGAGCTGCCCAGGCAGCTTAAATGAGGATAAACCTACTCGGGTCTCGACTGTACCCAAATTATATAGTATAACCTGGGCACTAATTCACTGTCTGACACAACCTGAGCCCAGACCTCCTGAGCAACACCTAGACAGCTGAACGTACCCTGAGCACATCAGACCGGCCATGGCCTTAGGTCATCATCTCTTCCCTACCTCAGTTTTCAGGCTTCAGAAACTAGACCTTATCTCCAAACACTGCCCAAGGGTGATTGTGATGCAGAAATCAGAACTCTTCCTGTCCCATGGCAAGAAACCTTGGGGTTGGCATGTTGTCCAACATTCAGTGTAGGAGAAACCAGCATTCACCGTGAGTCCCCGCACATTCTAGAGTGCGACGAGGCATAAACAGGCATTGTGACCCTCAGCGTGAGTCTGTCCTCTGGTAAGGCCTCTCAGTGGCTGGACCATTAGAGGTCATAATGGGCTTCAAAAGTCCGAGGCCGCAATTTTAAACCAGGTTTCTGGTTATCCAGACGCCCCTCCCCAGGGCTCTACTCTGGAATACCTCATTTGGTTGGACACCTGAGGGTAAAAAACAAAACACAACAAAACACAACAACAACCAAAAAAAAAAAAAACGGACTTTTTCCATCCCCAGAATGACCCCAAACTCTTTGAATGGGGCCAAACCCCCAGAGAGTAAGACTCGTCCATTTCCCATGAAGTCACACGGAAATTTCACGACCATGGGTGACACGATGTCCAGAGACAAAAACTTGAGCAAGAGCATCACACTCGCCCTTTTTTCAATCCCGAAGAGTTCTCCTCATAGTCTGTAGATCAGTCCTGCCATATCTATGACCCGAAACTTAAGCCGAGTTTGTGTTTTCAGACAACTGTCCAAACAGCTCTGGCCTACACAACCTACAGGCTCAGACCCCTGGAGCCAAACCTGAGGACTGTACTTGTACTCTCCAAAAAATGGTATGTGCCCATTCCAAAGGCCACACCCTACTAATAGGATAAACCTCCAAAGTCCATGAGGCCATCCCAATAGTTGTGGCTTCCCAGGACAAACAGGGGCAATCTGAGCCCATCTGAGCACCTACCTGCACTCAGACCCGTAGACTGATGTCCACAGAGGTAAAAAGGAACGAACAGGCCCCTAGGCACTAATCAGATCCATTGCTTTGGTTTCCAGGCATCTCTCCTCAGAGGCCTGGATTTCAATACCAGCATAAGGCTGTTTCTTGACTCACCAATCAGAACAAATCTCACCTCCACATGGAAACATGCACGTTGGAGCTGTGTCAAAGCCTCTGTTTAGGAGAACCCTTCAGGGTCCCAGTGCCACCGCATAAATCCAAGGTCTCCATAGACACAAAAACATATTAGGACACATCCACAGGAGAGTCCATTTCAACTCAGCCTCCTCGGTTGCTCCCCCACATCCAGCAGAACTAACATGTCTTGTTGCTTGGAGACAATTGGAATGCGAGGTGGGCTACCCAGCCATCCATCCTTAGAACCCTGCTCGGAATCGTTGGCCTGAAGCCAACCAACAGGTCTCAAAGGTCCTGCAGAATAATCTTTGCAGTTTGGAGCTTCTCACAACTCCCATCATTGGAAAAACCCCATGGCCTCGTGATCCACCCCTCTCTTCAAGAAGGGTCCATCAGGGACAGAAAGTCCAACCTCAGCGAACTTCTGATCCTTGCCCTGACTTCAGATGCACGAGATCTCGATTCAGGTCTGTAGATTGTGCCTGCCATATCCTCACCCATAAACATAGGCCTAGCTTGGGTCCTCAGACTTCCGTCCTCAGACTATTGGCCCACAAGCCCCCAAGTTTGGCAATCCAAAACTACAATGCCGCACTCTGCCTGCCCTCCAGCAGAAAAACATTGCCCTCCTGGCCTACCCAGAAACCCCAAATGAGGATCAACCTGCACGCCATTTGGCTGTACCCCAAATATATAGGCTGACCTGGGCACTATTGCCCTTTCTGACCCAGCCTGAGCCTGGACCTCCTGGCCCCACCAAGACAGCTGGCCGCACACTGAGCACATCGGACCCGCCATGGCCTTAGGTCGTCATCTCTTCTAAACCTCGGTTTCCAGGCTTCAGAACCTAGGCCTGATCTCCAATCACTGCCCTGGTTTGAAAATGATGCAGAAATCAGAACTCTTTCCCCATGGCAAGAAACCTTGTGGTTGGCATGTTGTCCAACATTCAGTGTAGTTGAAACCAGTGTGGCCCATGAGGCCCCGCCCATTCTTCCGGGCCACATTGGTCACAAACACACATTGTGACCCTCACCCTGAGCCCAGTCCTCAGGTAAGGCCTATCAGTGGCTGGATGAAGAGACAGCATATTGGGCGTGCCATGCCCCTAGGCCCCAATTTTTAACCATAGTTCGGGTTGTCACTTCACTCTTCCCCAGGGCTCTGCTTTGGAATTCCTCTTTTGGTGGGACACCTGAGGTAACAAACCTGAAAGGAGTCCTCCCATCCCACAGATTGACGATAAACAATTGGGATCGCGGCAAATCCACAGAGAGGAAGATTCGTCCATGGCCCTTGTGGCCTCCCCAACAATCCACGGCCATTCCTGATAGAAAATCCAGCAACAAAAGCCTGAGCAAGCGCCTCAAACTTGCTCATTCTTCATAGCCTAAAGAGTTCTTCTCATGGTATGTAGATCAGGCGTGCCATGCCTACGTCCCCAAACCTAAGCTGATTTTGTGTTTCCAGACTTCTGTCCTCAAAGATCTGGGCCACACTTCCTCCAGGCTGAGGCCCCTGGAGCCACACATTAGGACTGTGCCCACCCAATCCATGGGAATTCTGAACATTCCATTGTCAAAAATCGTACAAATTAGGAGAACCCTCCAAAGTCCCTTGAGGCCATTGCAATAGTGTAGGTCGCCTCGGACAAAAAAGGGCGGTTGATACCAGCTGAGCATCTACCTCCACTCATACCATAGATCGATGTCCCCAGAGAAGAAGATTGAAACAGACAGGACCCGAGGCCATTATCGGATCCATTGCTTTGGCTTACAGGCATGTCTCCTTAAAAGCATGGATTCCAATACCAGCAGGGGGGATTTCCTGAGGCACCCATCAGAACAAATCTCGTCTCCACAAGGAAACTTGTGCATGGGAGCTATGTCAAAAAATTAGGAGAATACTTCAGGGTCCCGGTGCCACCGCCCCATTCCAAGGCCCTCATGGACACAAACACACATTAGGACCCATCCTCAGGAAAGTCCATTTCAACTCAGCCACCCCGGTTGCTCCCGCAGATCCATCGGATCTAAACTGTCTTGTTGCTAGAAGACAATTGGAATGCGAGGCGTACTTCCCAGGCATCCATCCTCGAACGGTGCTCTGGAGTCATTCCATATGGGATGTCCTGGAGCTGTCCAACAGGTCTCAATTGTCCCGCAGAAGGAATCCTTGAAGGGGGCATCCCACATCTCCCAACGTGGAAAACCTCCATGGCCTCGAGATTCCACTCCCTTCATGAAGGGGCCGTCATGCACAGAAACTCAAAACTGAGCCAACTTCTGATCCTCGCCCTGACTTCAGATGCAAGAGATATTGGTTCAGATCTGCAGGGGTTACCTGCCTTCCCTCACCCTGAATCCGAAGTCTATCTTGTGTTCTCACACGTCCGTCCTCACTCTCCTGGCCCCGAAACCCTCAAGTTTGGTAATTCTGGACTGACAATGAAGCACTCTGCCTGCCCTCTAGAAAAAATATATTGCCTAATGAGCTGCCCAGGCAGCATAAATGAGGATAAACCTACACGTCACTCAAATGTACCCAAATTATATAGTCTAACCTGGGCACGAATGCACTGTCTGACACAAACTGAGACCGGACCCCCTGACCAACACCCAGACAGCTGACCGCACACTGAGCACATCCGACTCGCCATGGCCTTAGGTCATCATCTCTTCCCTACCTCAGTTTTCAGGCTTCAGAACCTAGACCTCATCTCCAATCACTGCCCAGAGGTGACTGTGATGCAGAAATCAGAACTCTTCCTTACCCATGGCAAGAAACCTTGTGGTTGGCATGTTGTCCAAAGTTCAGTGTAGGAGAAAACAGCATTCACCCTGAGGCTCCGCCCATTCTTGAGTGCGAAGAGAGCATAAACACGCATTGGGACCTCAGTGTGAGACCTGTCCTCTAGTAGTCCTCTCAGTGGCTGGACTATTAGATGTCATAATGGGCTTGACATGTCCCTAGGCCCCAATTTTTAACCAGATTTCTGGTTGTCCAGTCGCCCCTCCCCAGGGCTCTCCTCTAGAATCCCTCATTTGTTGGGACATCTGAGGATGAAAAACAAAACAAAACAAATCAACAACAAAAAAACGGACGTCTTCCATCTCCAGAATGACCCCAACTCTTTGGAAGGGGCCGAAACCCCAGAGAGTAAGACTCGTCCATTTCCCATGAAGTCACCCGGAAATTTCACGACCATGTGTGACACGATATCCAGAGACAAAAACTTGAGCAAGAGCATCACACTTGCCCTTTTTTCATATCCCGACGAGTTCTCCTCATGGTCTGTAGATCAGTCCTTCCATACCTATGACCCGAAACATAAGCCGAGTTTGTGTTTTCAGTCAACTGTCCAAAGAGCTCTGGCCTACACACCCTACAGGCTCAGGCCCGTGGAGGCAAACCTGAGGACTGTACTTGCCCGCTCCAAGGGAATTCTATGTGCCCATTCCAATGGCCACAGCCCTACTAATAGAATAGACCTCCAAAGTCCCTGAGGCCATCCCAAAATTTGTGGTTTCCCAGGACAAACAGGAGCAATCTGAGCCCATCTGAAAACCTACGTGCACTCAGACCCGTAGACTGATGTCCCCAGAGGTAAAAAGGAACGAACGGGACCCTAGGCACTAATCGGATCCATTGGTTTGTTTCCCAGGCATCTCTCCTCGGAGGCCTGGATTTCAATACCAGCATATGGCTGTTTCTTGACTCATCCATCAGAACAAATCTCATCTACACATGGGAAACATGCACGTTGGAGCTGTGTCAAAGCCTCTATTTAGGAGAACCCTTTAGGGCCCCAGTGCCAGCGCTTCATTCCAAGGTCTCCATAGACACAATAACATATTAGGACACATCCACAGGAGAGTCCATTTCAACTCAGCCTCCTCGATTTCTCCCCCATATCCAGCAGATCTAACCTGTCTTGTTGCTTGGAGACAATTGGAATGCAAGTGGGCTACCCAGCCATCCATCCTTAGAACCCTGCTTGGAATCATTGGCCTGGAGCCCACCAACAGGTCTAAATTGTCCTGCAGAAGAATCTTTGCAGTTTGGAGCTTCTTACAACTCCCATCGTGGGAAACCCCCCCCCATCAAGAAGGGGCCATCAGGGACAGAAAGTCTAACCTGAGCGATCTTTTGATCCTTGCCCTGACTTCAGATGCATGAGATCTCGATTCAGGGCTGTAGATTGTGCCTCCCATATCCTCACCCTGAAACCTAGGCCTAGCTTGGCTTCTCAGACTCAGTTCTCAGACTACTGGCCCACAAGACCTCCAGTTAGGCAATCCAGAACTACAATGCCGCACTCTGCCTGCCCTCCAGAAGAAAAACATTGCCCTCTGGGGCTAGCCAGAAACCCCAAATGAGGATCAACCTGCACGCCATTCGGCTGTACCCCAAATATATAGGCTGACCTGGGCACTATTGCCCATTCTGACCCAGGCTGAGTATGGACCTCCTGGCCCCACCCAGACAGCTGTCCGCACACTGAGCACATTGGATCTGCCATGGCATAGGTCGTCATCTCTTCTCAACTTCGGTTTCCAGGCTTCAGAACCTAGACCTGTTCTCCAATCACTGCCCTGGTTTGAAAATGATGCAGAAATCAGAACTCTTTCCCCATGGCAAGAAACCTTGTGGTTAGCATGTTCTCCAAAGTTCAGTGTAGTTGAAACCAGTGTGGCCCATGAAGCCCTGCCCATGCTTGCGGGCCACATTGGTCAAAAACACAAATTGTGACCCTCAGCCTGAGCCCAGTCCTCAGGTAAGGCCTCTCAGGGGCTGGAGGAAGAGACAGCATATTGGGCTTGCCATGCCCCTGGGCCCCAATTTTTAACCATAGTTCAGGTTGTCCCTTCACTCTTCCCCAGGTCTCTGCTTTGGAATTCCTCTTTTGGTGGGACACCTGAGGTAACAAACCTGAAAGGAGTCTTCTTATTTCACAGATTGACGAAAAAGTATTGGGATCGCGCCAAATCCTCAGAGAGGAAAATTCGTCCACGGCCCCTGAGGCCTCCCCAACAATCCACGGCCATCGCTGATACAAAATACCAGAGACAAAAGCCTGAGCAAGCGCCTCAGACTCGCTCATTCTTCATATCCTGAAGAGTTCTTCTCCTGGTTTGTAGATCGGGCATGCCATGCCTACCTCCCCAAATCTAAGCTGAGTTTGTGTTTTTAGAGTTCTGTCGCCAAAGTACTGGGCCACACTCCCTCCATGCTGGGACCCCGGAGCCACACATTAGGACTGTGCCCACCCAATTCATGGGAATTCTGACCATTCCATTGTCAAAACTAGTACAAATTAGGAGAACCCTCCAAAGTCCCTGAGGCCATTTCAATAGTGTAGGTCGCATGGGACAAAAAAGGGCGGTTGATACCAGCTGAGCATCTACCTCCACTCATACCATAGATCGATGTCCCCAGAGAAGAAGATAGAACCAGACAGGACCCGAGGCCATTATCGGATCCATTGCTTTGGTTTACAGGCATGTCTCCTCAAAATCCTTGATTCCAATACCAGCAGAGGGGATTTCCTGAGGCGAGGCACCCATCAGAACAAATCTCGTCTCAACAGGGAAACTTGTGCATGGAAGCTATATCAAAAGCTTAGGAGAATACTTCAGGGTCCCGGTGCCACCGCCCCATTCCAAGGCCTTCATGAACACAAACTCACATTAGGCCCCATCCTCAGGAAAGTCCATTTCAACACTGCCACCCCGGTTGCTCCCACAGATCCATCGGATCTAAACTGTCTTGTTGCTAGAAGACAATTGGAATGCGAGGAGGACTTCCATGCATCCATCCTCGAACGGTGCTCTGGAGTCATTCCATATGGGATATCTTGGAGCTGCCCAACAGGTCTCAATTGTCACGTAGATGGAATCCTTGAAGGGGGCATCCCACATCTCCCAACGTGGAAAACCTCCATGGCCTAGAGATTCTGCTCCCTTCATGAAGGGGACGTCATGCACAAAACTCAAAACTGAGCCAACGTCTGATCCTCGCCCTGACTTCAGATGCAAGAGATATTGATTCAGATCTGCAGGGGGTACCTGCCGTGCCCTCACACTGAATCCGAAGTCTAGCTTGTGTTCTCAGACTTCCGTCCTCACTCTCCTGGCCCCGAAGCCCTCAATTTGGCAATTCCGGACCGACAATGTAGCACTCTGCCTGCCCTCTAGATGAAATAGATTGCCTAATGACCTGCCCAGGCAGCTTAAATGAGGATCAACCTACACGGCACTCACATGTACCTAAATTATATAGTCTAACCCGGGCACTAATGCACTGTCTGACACAACCTGAGCCCGGACCTCCTGACCAACAACCAGAGAGTTGATTGCACACTGAGCACATCCAAAACGCTATGGCCTTAGGTCATCATCTCTTCCCTACCTCAGTTTTCAGGCATCAGAACCTAGACCTTATCTCCAATCACTGCCCAGGGGTGACTGTGATGCATAAATCAGAACTCTTCCTGACCCATGGCAAGAAACCTTGGGGTTGGCATGTTGTCCAACGTTCAGTGTAGGAGACAACAGCATTCACCCTGAGGACCCGCCCATTCTTGAGTGCGACGAGAGCATAAACACACATTGTGACCTCAGCGTGAGTCCTGTCCTCTAGTAAGTCCTCTCAGTGGCTGGATTATTAGATGTCATAATGGGCTTGACATGTCCCTAGGCCCCAATTTTTAACCAGATTTCTGGTTGTCCACTCGTCCCTCCCCAGGGCTCTACTCTGGAATCCCTCATTTGGTGGGACATCTGAGGTTGAAAAACAAAACGAAACAAATCAACAACAACAAAAATACGGACTTCTTCCATCTCCAGAATGACCCCAACTCTTTGGACAGGGCCGAACCCCAGAGAGTAAGACTCGTCCATTTCCCATGAAGTCACCCGGAAATTTCACGACCATGTGTGACACGATATCCAGAGACAAAAACTTGTGCAAGAGCCTCACACTTGCCCTTTTTTCATATCCCGAAGAGTACTCCTCATGGTCTGTAGATCAGTCCTTCCATACCTATGACCCGAAACATAAGCCGAGTTTGTGTTTTCAGACAACTGTCCAAACAGCACTGGCCTACACACCCTACAGTCTCAGACCCCTGGAGCCAAACCTGAGGACTGTACTTGCCCTCTCCAAGGGAATAGTATGTGCCCATGCCAATGGCCACAGCCCTACTAAAAGAATAAACCTCCAAAGTCCCTGAGGCCATCCCAATAGTTGTGGCTTCCCAGGACAAACAGGGGCATTCTGAGCCCATCTGAGCACCTACCTGCAATCAGACCCGTAGACTGATGACCCCAGAGGTAAAAAGGAACGAACGGGCCCCTAGGCACTAATCAGATCAATTGCTTTGGATCCCAGGCATCTCTCCTCAGAGGCCTGGATTTCAATACCAGCCTATGGCTGTTTCTTGACTAACCCATTAGAACAAATCTCATCACCACATGGGAAACATGCACGTTGGAGCTGTGTCAAAGCCTCTGTTTAGGAGAACCCTTTAGGGCCCCAGTTCCACCGCTTCATTCCAAGGTCTCCATAGACACAAAATCATATTAGGACACATCCACAGGAGAGTTCATTTCAACTCAGCCTCCTCGGTTGCTCCCCCATATCCAGCAGATCTAACCTGTCTTGTTGCTTGGAGACAATTGGAATGCAAGGTGGGCTACCCAGCCATCCATCCTTAGAACCCTGCTCGGAATCATTGGCCTGGAGCCAACCAACAGGTCTCAATTGCCTTCAGAAGAATCTTTGCAGTTTGGAGCTTCTCACAACTCCCATCCTGGGAAACCCTACCCCTTCAAGAAGGGGCCATCAGGGACAGAAAGTCCAACCGGAGCGATCTTCTGATCCTTGCCCTGACTTCAGATGCACGAGATCTTGATTCAGGTCTGTAGATTGTGCCTGCCATATCCTCACCCAGAAACCTAGGCCTAGCTTGGCTTCTCAGACTTCCGTTCTCAGACTTCTGGCCTACCAGACCTCCAGTTTGGCAATCCAGAACTACAATGCCGCACTCTGCCTGCCCTCCAGAAGAAAAAGATTGCCCTCTGGGGCTACGCAGAAACCCCAAATGAGGATCAACCTGCACGCCATTCGGCTGTACCCCAAATATATAGGCTGAGTTGGGCACTATTGCCCATTAGACCCAGCCTGAGCCTGGACCTCCTGGCCCCACCAAGACAGCTGGCCGCACACTGAGCACATCGGACCTGCCATGGCCTTAGGTCGTCATCTCTTCTCAACCTCGGTTTCCAGGCTTCAGAACCTAGGCCTGTTCTCCAATCAATGCCCTGGTTTGAAAATGATGCAGAAATCAGAACTCTTTCCCCATGGCAAGAAACCTTGTGGTTGGCATGTTGTCCAACGTTCAGTGTAGTTGAAACCAGTGTGGCCCATGAGGCCCCGCCCATTCTTCCGGGCCACATTGGTCACAAACACACATTGTGACACTCACCCTGAGCCCAGTCCTCAGGTATGGCCTCTCAGTGGCTGGATGAAGACACAGCATTTTGGGCATGACAAGCCCCTAACCCCAATTTTTAACCATAGTTCGGGTTGTCCCTTCACTCTTCCCCAGGGCTCTGCTTTGGAATTCCTCTTTTGGTGGAACACCTGAGGTAACAAACCTGAAAGGAGTCCTCCCATCCCACAGATTGACGATAAACAACTGGGATCGCGGCAAATCCACAGAGAGGAAGATTCGTCCATGGTCATGAGGCCTCCCCAACATTCCATGGCCATCGCCGATACAAAATCCAGAGACAAAAGCCTGAGAAATCGCCTCAGACTCGCTCATTCTTCATTTCCTGAAGAGTTCTTCTCCTGGTTTGTAGATCGGGCGTGCCATGCCTACGTCCCCAAACCTAAGCTGAGTTTGTGTTTTCATACTTCTGTCCTCAAAGTCCTGGGCCACACTCCCTCCAGGGTGGAACACCTGAAGCCACACATTAGGACTGTGCCCACCCAATCCATGGGAATTCTGAACATTCCATTGTCAAAAATCGTACAATTTTGGAGAACCCTCCAAAGTCCCTGAGGCCATCGCAATAGTGTAGGTCGCCCGGGACCAAAAAGGGCGGTTGATACCAGCTGAGCATCTACCTCCCCTCATACCATAGATCGATGTGCCCAGAGAAGAAGATTGAAATAGACAGGACCCGAGACCATTATCGGATCCATTTCTCTGGTTTACAGGCATATCTCCTTAAAAGCCTGGATTCCAATACCAGCAGAGGGTGTTCCTGAGGCACCCATCAGAACAAATCTCGTCTCCACAAGGAAACTTGTGCATGGGAGCTATGTCAAAAGCTTAGGAGAATACTTCAGGGTCCCGGTGCCACCGCCCCATTCCATGGTCCTCATGGACACAAACACACATTAGGACCCATCCTCAGGAAAGTCCATTTCAACTCAGCCACCCCGGTTGCTCCCGCAGATCCATTGGATCTAAACTGTCTTGTTGCTAGGAGACAATTGAAATGTGAGGCGGACCTCCCAGGCATCCATCCTTGAATGGTGCTCTGGAGTCATTCCATATGGGATGTCCTGGAGGTGTCCAACAAGTCTCAATTGTCCCGCAGAAGGAATCCTTGAAGGGGGCGTCCCACATCTCCCAACGTGGAAAACCTCCATGGCCTCGAGATTCCGCTCCCTTCATGAAGGGGCCATCATGCACAGAAACTCCAACCTGAGCCAACGTCTGATCCTCGCCCTGACTTCAGATGCATGAGATAGTGGTTCAGATCTGCAGGGGGTACCTGCCGTACCCTCTCCCTGAATCCGAAGTCTAGCTTGTGTTCTCAGACTTCTGTCCTCACTATCCTGGCCCCGAAGCCCTCAAGTTTGGAAATTCCGGACCGACAATGAAGCACTCTGCCTGCACTCTAGAAAAAATATATTGCCTAATGAGCTTCCCAGGCAGCATGATGAGGATAAAACTACACGGCACTCGAATGTACCCAAATTATATAGTCTAACCTGGGCACTAATGCACTGTTTGACACAACATGAGCCCGGACCTCCTCATCAACTCCCAGAAAGCTGACCGCACATTGAGCACGTCAGACACGCCATGACCTTAGGTCTT